>NW_004949180.1:87040-88277 GCF_000317375.1 Microtus ochrogaster
TGGGAACTGAACCAAAACAAGAGTAAGTGCTCTCAACTTCTGAGCCATCTCTCCAGTCCCTTAGCCACCAGTTTTGTGACAGGGTCTCCCACTGGGCTGGGGCTCACCAATTAGGTTAGACTGGCTGGCCACTGAGCTCCAGGAATCTGCCCGTCTCTGAGTCTCTGGCACTGACATTCCAAGTACTACTAACATGCTGAAACTTGGGTTTGGGGATTAAACTCAGATTCTCATAATTACAAGGCAAACACTTTATAGACTGAACTATCTCATAGCTCATTACTTAAGATTTTGTGATAAGCATAAAAAATGGTCTCAGGCATTTAAATGGGAAATTAAGCAACCCTTATCTAAATTACAAAGCCTAAATCTTCCAAGATCAATGTAAGTTCTGACATCATGTCACAGGTGGAAAACTCTATAGGGTGTAGCCAATATGAAGAAATACCAAAATTAATACGTTAATCGATGATTAAAACATTCAAATTTATTAATTTATTTCGTGTGTGCGCACCTGTATACACACATATGAACTTGCTTGTGCCGCTGTACAATGTGTGGCAGTCAGAAGACAAGCTGGGAAAGTCATTTCTCTCCTTCTACCATGTGAGTCCTGGGAGTGAACTACCTGCTGAGTTGTGCTGCCAGCTCCGGTTAATTGGTTTTTTAAAGAGCAGAGGTCATACAGCTCATAAGGGCCTTGAACTCACTATGTAGTCAAAGATGATCAACTTCTGAGCCTCCTGCCCCCACCTCCTTGATGCTAAGATGATAGGTCTGTGCCTGGCACCACATTTTGTTTGAACGGTGCTGGTGATTGTGCCAAGGACTTCATTCATGCTAGGCAACCACTCTACCAAATGACATACAACCTCAGCTCCACCAAAAAACTTTCATAGCTGACCAGCAGCTACACTGGGTGTCTGGGATCCCAGTGTAGTCTGGAGCCTTTCTCAAGATGGGCTTTTAAACATAAAAGATCCCATCCTGGTTTGACATACTTCAGTCTACTAAAGCAGTAGAACAGAAGCCTACTAACAAGGTTAATACATTTATAGACTTAGTCAGAATTACGGACTGTGATGGATTAGGCCTTTGTTTTCATTTTGGCAGGTGGTACTGTTTACATGCTGAGTTTCATGGCCTGACTTGTATTTCCATTAGTTGTGCTAGGGTCTAGCATCCAGTTATAATTAGTTAAGGTAATTAATAGTGTGTAAGAATTTTATGTTTGGCC
>NW_004949180.1:89255-89805 GCF_000317375.1 Microtus ochrogaster
TCTATAGCCTCAGGTGATTGGCCAGTGAGCAGTGTTGGGCATGGGTTCCCCATCACAGAGTGGGAGGAGTGAGCTTTAATTGCAGCCCAGATTGTTGTTGGTCAATCCCACAGCTCTGGTGCCACTACCACACCGCCGTACCTAGCATTCATGTCCCCATTGTAGATCGAAGGGCAACTGAACCATTTTTAACTGTTAGCAATGATACTGTTTGCAAAGCAGAACTATAAGCAGCTTTCATAGAAGAAAGGACTTCATGAACCTGAAATGATGCCTGAGACTCTTAGCCTATCTCTTGGTGTCTGTTTATACGATAATGACTTTTATGTTGGTAGATGCTCTGTTTTTCAGTTGAAATTACAAAAAGGGAACAAATAAAGAGCTTTGTGGCAATGACCTTTTATAAGAGGATAAATTGCTTGATGTTTCCAAAGTAAAGAAAATAAATGCAAATGAAGCCTCTCATAGACAACAGAAGTTTCCACCAGCCACCCTCCCAGTCAATTAAAAATTGGTTGAGATTTGTGTGTGTATGTGCGTGCGTGTGTGT
>NW_004949180.1:90206-90875 GCF_000317375.1 Microtus ochrogaster
CAGGAGAGAGGACAATGCTCAGGAGTCAGTTCTCTCCTTCTCCATGTGGGTCGCCGGGATTGAACACAGGTCATCAGTCCTGGTGGCACCTTTACCTACTGAGCCATCTTAGGCACAATTGTCCCTAGGTTGAAATTCATCCTGAATGTTTAGAAAATTGGAGAGTCTTATTAGCTACAGCCAGCTGACATAAGGATGTAGAGAAAGGGGGATTAACTCAGACACAGGGGAGAAAAAATCCCGAACCTGAGTAGATGCAACAGCTAAAAGCAGCAAGGACGTTTTTTACAAATCAGGAATGGACTTTGTGCCGTGGTCGCTACATGATGGGCTGTGTTTCCAGCATAAAGTGAATGCCTGGTCCTTCCATGCTGTTTGGGAAACCCACGCCCTACCCCTTTGAAGAGCACAGAGAAGATGCATTCCTTCTCCTTGGCTAACACGGCTTTGTTTGGCACCTGTCTGATCTTCTTTCGGGAAACTCCTGGGTCTGAGGCTAGCTGTCAAGAGTGGAGGGCCTGCCCCTGATGAAACATGCACAATATAACAATCACTGTATTGTTGGTGCTGGGTGTGGTAACATATGTCTGTAATCCCAACCCTCTGGGAGATAGAGGCAGGAAGATCAGGAATTCCAGGACAGTTTCAGTTTATTAATGAATTCAATGA
>NW_004949180.1:92049-95059 GCF_000317375.1 Microtus ochrogaster
GAGGCTGGCATATGATGAACAAATTTACTTTCAAGCATTAGCAACCCGGCCTGTGGTTAGAACTTTATCCGACAGCTTCAATGGTCGAGCTTTGCTTTCCTCCCTGGCTGCTAGCTCCCTCCTAATTCTGGCTGTTAGATGCTAGAGAAACACATTCTCCTTGTTGCCAAGGGGGGATGGGCAAGAACAGGAAGGAATCTTCTGGAATGTACCAGATACCGTCTGGAAACTTGGGCCTGCCAGTGTGAGTGGGACCCGAGTGTTAGTGCTGTGCCAGCCATTTACCCCCTAAGGCTCTCAGGAACCTAAGTCATTGAGATGACATGGGGAACGGTGCCTTCCTCCAGTTTTTGGATGAGTGTACTGAAGCTTAGAGAAGCTAACACTTTCTCCTGTGTGGTCTATCTGAGCAGTGTTTTTCCTCCAAACCCCATGTATGAATCATTCTTTGGTCATTGTGCTGGCTAATTTCTGTTGACTTGAAACAACCATAGACGTATATGTGAAGAGGGAATATCAATTAAGGAATTGCTTCTATCAGATTTTCCTGTGGGCATGTCTGTGAGGCATTATCTTGATTAATGATTGATATGGGAGGGCCCAGCTTATTGTGGGTAGTGCTATCCGGGGTCAAATGAACCAGGGTTGTATGGGAAAGCTGGCTGAGCTGGGGATTAACAGCAAATCAGTAAGCAGACTCCTCCATGGTGCCCGCCTCTGTTTCTGCTTCAGCTGCTGCCCTGATGTCCCTTGATGAACTCTGATCAAGATGGATCAAATAATCCTTTTATGGCCAAGCTTTGGTCATGGGCACACAGCAACAGAGAGCAAACTACGATAGTCACCTCCCTCAAGAGGTCTCCAGCGCAGAGACCCTCCCTTCTGAGTGTTTCTGTGGCTTCACCTCCAGAGCTGGCGCTACTGATGAAGGCATCCTCTGATAGACTGAAAAGACAGTGTGGGAAGGCGCTATTGGTTTTACTCCTGTGTGGTCAGACATTTGGAATGTCACGGAATCTTTGAATAGCAGGATGAGCAAATATATGAGCGAACGGACAACAACACTTAAAAATAGCAAGTCCTCAGATGCCAGTGAGTCACCTTGCCTTGTGGTTTCCTGTGGATTCTTATCAAGCCATCAAGAGTCTCTTTCTCCTCCCAGCTAGGTAGGCAAGCACCAAATATCACTGAGACAAGGGGAATTTGAAAAGGGAATTTCTCCAGATCCTGCTGGTTCTTGCCCAGTCAAGCCCATTGAAGTCATAATTGACCCTCAGTCTGGGAAACTCTGGACCAGTGTCTTGTGAAGGCAATACAATCTGAGTAGGAACCAATGAGCTAAAGCCAGCTCATCTCTTGGTAATTGTTTCAATTCTCCCACAGCCAATTTCATACTAATGAATCCTGAGTGCCCTTTACAGAGTCAGTGAAGGCTCCGCAAGCTGTGTGACCTTTGAGAATATTTTAGTGGACCCCGCAGTGGTCTCTTCTGGGGTGGCCTCCCCTCGGAAGGCTCATAAGTGATCTCCTGCTGAAGTCTGGTTTTCCAGGTCAATTGGGGTGGTTTGTTTCTCACTCACTATCACAGACCAGGAGAGAACAGCATTTAACTGGCTCTGTGACCTTAGCTGATGACAGGAAAGCCTGCTTTAGGGCGGTGGTTCTCAGCCTCCCCAATGCTGTGACCCTTTAATACAGTTCCTCATGCTGTGGGGACCCCCAACCATAAAATTATTTTTGTTGCTGTCTCATAGCTGTAATTCTGCTACTGTTATACATTGTAATATATATAATTTTGGAGACAGAGGTTTGCCTAAGGGGTCCCAAGTCACAGGCTGAGAACCACTGTGCTAGGGTCAGTCACTATGATGCATTCAAGTTGTGGACTTCTTTTCAGTGCAAACTTGGGGTGTACCAGAGGTCAGTTTATCACCTGTGTCATAATTTCTGTGCTAGGAGGAGAGGCTGGTGACCAACAGCTAAATGCCTGGGCTGCAAGTTCACCTCTTCCAGCTGGAAGATTATGAAGAGCCAATTTAAAATATCCACAGCCAGGTTACCCACAGTGCCTCTTAGGTGTGGTTGGGACACAATTACACAATTTGTTGAAACTTGATGACTTCAGTTTGATCTCTAGGTGGAAGGGGAGAATCTTCAACTCTAGCAAGTTGTCCTTCAGCCTCTACACTCAGGTCGTGTCATAAGCACGGCCCCTCCCTATATACACATATCACCCCACAGTTTCTAAATAAATAAACAAATCTGATTATCATAGTGCATACCTTTAATTCCAGGTAGGGAGGCAAAGGCAGGCAGATCTCTGTGAGCTCCAGGCCAATTGGGGCTATATAGTGAGATACTCTCTCAAAGGAAAACCAGCTTCACTCATTTCCAATATTCCCTTATTGAGCACAAAATGAAGTAAGTTACCAGCAGGGGAGATCACCATCCCTTTGGCGGGCACCTCTTCTTCCTCCTTCTTAATAGGGATGACTCTGTTAGCCACAGTGTTGACTGCTTGTAGGCTAAATCAGGACTCTCAGCTCATGATCTACCCCTAACCTGAGCCACACCTTTTGGTAAGCAGCCTACGTAAAAGACATGGAAGAAGGAAGCTTTGGCCCTTTGCTTGCTTGTCCACATCCTCTAGCAAGTCCAACCTGTCGATGGAATTAGAGCCTACTTCTTTGGAACTCTGGTGTCTACTGAAGGTCGGCTGAGATATCCAGCCTCATGGACAGAACAACTACTAGGGTCTTGGACTTGCCATTGGTAGACAGCCATTGTTGGGCTGGCTGAGCCATAGTCTGTAAACCGCTCTAATCAAATCTCCTTTCTCTATCTCTCTCATTATATATTCAGTCTGTCAGTCTGTTCTTCTAGAGAATGCTGAGCATCTGCAACGCTGAAGATACAGCATGGGAGATGCTTCCGAAAGAACAGGCTGTGTGAGACTGAAGCCTTCTTCCAGAAGCTCATTTACAGTAAATAAGAACATTAGTAACAGAAA
>NW_004949180.1:95832-97352 GCF_000317375.1 Microtus ochrogaster
ACTATTCTCCATAGGAATCAAAAAGGAACAGAAACATGGGAGCCTCAGATTCCAGGGTCCTTAGTGCATGGCACTCGGGGTACATGACTTTGTGGGACAACTGGGTTATACTCCCAGGAAGAACTAACCAGGACCCCAGTCCCCATTTTTAGGATCCTTTCCAATGACAGGCAGCTTCTAGCTTCTGAATATGTCTTGCCAATGAACTTTAGAACGGAACCTGTTGGTGAGTGCAATAATAATGATGGTGATAACAATGATTTCAAGTTCAAAATAAATAAAAAATGTTGAGTTTTTGGTACTTACAAATTAAGAAGTGAATATGTTGGACAATGCAGAGCTCTCAGCCTGACTGGATGATTAGAAAGGGTAAAATCCAGTCCCCTCTCCCACCAACAAAAATGAAGTTATCTTTCTTGAAAACAGACAAAGTAGAGTAAATGCTGAACCTGACGGGCTTGACTTTTTCTAGCAAGTGTTTTCTGTCTTGCTTTTTAGAAATCAAACTTAGATTAGGTGGTGCCACTCGTCCCTGTGTCGCTCTTTTCATGTGTTCCATCCTCACAGCAAGTCTGGGCATCAGTGACTCCTTTTTCTTTTTTTTAAAGGTCTCACTATACAGCTCTCTGGCTGTCCTGGAACTCACCATGTGGATCAAGCTGGCCTTGAACTCACAGTGATCCTCCTGCCTCTGCCTCCCAAGGAGTCTGACATAAATCAAGAACCCTCACAGTTGATACGGAACTGTGCCGTGTTTCCCCAGGGTTAATCATGCTCTCTTTGGGCTCCTGACACTTAGGTAGGTGAGCAAGCCACAAAAAGCCTGAAGTTGTAAGTATTCCCACAAGCCTCCAACAATGTCCTTCCCAGACACTGGAATCAAGGAAAGTTTTGACCACTTAAGGAATGATAGCTTTGAAGGATGCAACTGGATCCGTTCAATCAACAAACTAACAAATCCAGATGTGGTGGGGCATGCCTGTAATCCCAGCCCTAGGGAAACAGAGGCAGGAAGACTAAGAGTTCAAAGTTATTCTGGGTTGCATAGCAACAGGAGGCTAGTCAGAGGGCCTGTCTCAACTAATTAAAAGGTAAAATGAAGTAACATAAACCGAAAAGCAATTCATTACTGAATCCTTCGTAATCATCTGTATTACACTGGGTAGCATGTGTGAAAAGTGTTTGTCTCCTAGACCTATATGGGTATTGGGAAAATGTTAGTTTCCTTTCTTATACAATCTCTTCCTGTGGCTTTTACTCTGTTTTCATCTGAATTGGCTTTAAAAACTTCCTCAATGATCCTAAGATGTGTTACATGTGATTGACTTTACAAAGAGACTCGGACCAGAGATGGGAATCTGGAATTTACACAGAGGGTTCCTAGGCTGTGCTGTCCGGAAGAGGAGGGGTAGGGGCATCAGACCCAAGTCTCACCGCAATCTTGCATCTACCCCTTCCCTCCTCATTCATGACTCACCTTCCCCGCACTCCAAGCTGGACTGGCCCCTGGCCCCTTCCCT
>NW_004949180.1:97782-100626 GCF_000317375.1 Microtus ochrogaster
AAGACGTTTGGACAGAACTGCACCCATATTCCCAAATATTGTTTGTAAATGTTTCTTTACATTTAAAGGAAGATATGCTATAGAGATGGATACTTTGCATTGGTATAGATCATGGTTTATTGATACAAGTTTTAGGACAATTTTGCTATATGTCTATTTCTGCTCTTGATTAAGGTATCATGTTTGTGCAGTTCATTAAAAATGTAAGATATAATTAGAAAATATAGGTTAATAGATAATCATCTATAATAGTCAAAATTGTAGTCATGTTAGTTAGCTTTTCTAGATATATAGAGATATATTTCAGTTAGGTATTCTTCAAATATTTCATATTTTAAATATGGCATTTAAAATGTTTAAGAACTTAGGAATTTTCATGACCATGAGACACATCTTCCCCTGGCAGCACCAATCTACTTCAAAAAGAAGATGGGCATCAAAGTGGCTCCTTATGGAGTTGGCTAGCCATTTAGTCAAGAAACTGCTCTTGCCTGAACTGTTTGATGAACTGGACATGCAGGACCTGAAGAGGGATGACTGCTAAACTTGCCTGGAGTTGAGATAATCCTTAGGGGTTCCTGCTTCATAAAAGAGTCTGCCAGACACTCTGCAGGACACAGAAAAAATGTGACAGACAAATTGCCAATAGAGGTGGAACTGTCCTGCTTCATGGAAAATTCTGCTGGATACTATGGGCCTGTAGTCTAAAGATGGATGCCCCAAAGATACAAAAGAACTTTGGGGACTCTCTAGGCAGTGAATTGCCTCTTTCAATTCTAGAATTTTGAAAGTTGTTTACAATGTACTTTTTGGCTACTTAGGTAAGTTTATATTTTTTTGGAGTCTTTGATTGAGTTGAAAAATAGATATAGTTTTTCTTAGTTATGATTAATGAAAATACAAATATTGTAGCTGCAATTCTTGCTTGATACTTGTTTTGTTATATGTAATTTTTCTATGTTAAAGTTAAAGCCTTCCTTTTTGTTTAAACAGAAAAAAGGAAATAGTGTGAGAGGTTCTTCTGTTGCTTTTATTGGTTGTTGAATAAAGAACTGCTTTGAGCCTATAGCAAGGGAAGAACAGAACTAGGCAGGAAAAGCTAGGCTTTATGCTGGGAGAAAGAGGACAGAGTCAGAGAGAAGTCATGGAGCTGCTGAAGACAGACACTAAGAACTTTACCCGGTAAGCCACAGCCATGTGGCGATATACAAATGAATAGAAATGGGTTAAATTAATATAAGAGTTAGCCAATAAGAAGCTAGAGATAATGGACCAAGCAGTGATTTAATTAATATAGTTTCTGTGTGATTTCAGGTCTAAGCTAGCCGGGCAGACGGGAACCAACAAGCGGCCTTCCTCCATCATAAAAGAATCTTGGTCAGTGTCCTCCTGAGTAGCAAAGGCTTCTATCCATTTTGAGAAGATACCAACACATACTAATAGATACTTATACCTTGTGTGAGGAGGCTTCATCTCTGAGAAGTCAAATTTCCATTTCTTATCATTGGCTAGTCCCCTCAGATGAACAGAGGAGACCTGTTTGCCCCTTACCTTGGGTTGACCTGAGTGCAAAAGAGACTTTGAGAGGCAGCCTGAGCAGCCACCACTCAGAGATATGTAATTTGGTACCTGGAAGATAAGACCTTAGTCAGTCTGGTGGCACCCAGATGGGTGGTCTAGACAGTCAATGTACCAGAAGGCATCTGAATGCAACAGTGAGCATGCTCTTGACTCTAGCAAGCTCC
This sequence comes from Microtus ochrogaster, assembly GCF_000317375.1. Classification (NCBI taxonomy): domain Eukaryota; kingdom Metazoa; phylum Chordata; class Mammalia; order Rodentia; family Cricetidae; genus Microtus; species Microtus ochrogaster. The sequence goes on from NW_004949180.1 coordinate 99,528, forward strand.
ACTATTCAGTTGGATCCTGTGTTGCAATTTGGGAGAGGGCCTTAGGCTGTTGGAGCTCCTTCAGCCAGCAGCCTTTAAGATAGCAGCCCACTTTGCTGTGGTCGCTTATACAATAAATGAAGCTGTAAAGTGTGCACTTGCTCTCTTGCTTCCAGCTGTCATTTCCAGCTGCTAGGTTTGGTTCCTGTTCCCCATTTGTGCAGAGGACTGTGATCTAGGGTTGTGATCTGTGAGCCTGCCCCTAAATAAATAACCCTTTATTATGCATAGTTCTGAACTAGTATGGGATTATTTTGTAATTTCCATCATCATCTTGTAAGGAGGCTGCTTGTTTGTTTCCTGGTAGCCCAGACTTCTGAAATAGCCACACAGAAACTGTATTAATTAAATCACTGCTTGGCAAATCACTCACTATAGCATATTCCTAGCAAGCTTTTACATATTAAACTAACCCATTTCTATTATTTAATATTATACCAATAGTCTTGTGGCCTACCAGCAAAGTTCCAGCTGGCAGTTTGCATCTTTCCCCTTTGGCATCTACATAGCATCTTCTGAATCTGCCAGCATTCAGTTTACTTTCCACAGCTGCCCCCCACCCACCACCTAGCTCTACTCTGCCCTATCATAGGCCAATGAAGATTCTTTATTCATTAACCCTCAAAAGCAATACATATACAGAAGGACTTTCCATATCAGCCTTATCTTCTTCCTACTGGGAGTTGGAAAACTCAGTGTATTGAGGATGAAGTTATGAATAAAGAAAGGCAATGGAATGGGCTGGATGGAATGGGTTCTGCAGGCATCTCTCTGGCTCTGCAGGCTGCCTGATCTGCTTTCTACTTTCCTTGCGCTTGTTTCCTTGTTGACTGCTTGATGCCTCTTGCAATAGGTAACAGTCACCTCTTTAGGGAGCCAGACCAGAGCCATAATTACCTCTTCATTTTAAAGTTTTCCTGATGAGGGAAGCTCTGTTAACCAATCACCTTTAAGAAGTGGAATCTAGTTAAGGCATGGCTACCTGGAGCCCAGGAAGAAAACTGGGATGGACCAGGTGTGCACTCTCTCTGGGTGATTCCCACCAGATACAGTGGAACTC
>NW_004949180.1:101498-104075 GCF_000317375.1 Microtus ochrogaster
GAGTTCGGTTCCCAGCAACCACATGATGGCTCACAACCATCTGTAATGAGGTCTGGTGCCCTCTTCTAGCCTATAGGCATATATGCAAACAGAATATTGTATGCATAATAAATAAATATTTTTTTTCTAAAAAGTGAGTAGCTTTTCAGCATCCAAACCAACTGCTGAGGACAAAAGGATTTCTTGCCTTTGCTCTTCTTGTATCCTGGGTGGAGCTGTGGTTGGGAGGATGGACTCCAGGAGAGCATAGGGCTTGGGGCATATTAGGAAAGGGGTGGAGATGAATCTGAAAGTTGTGGGGAGATGTGGAAGAGGAAGATGGACTGTAGGTAGGGTGGAGGGAACCCAACAGAAGGTCTCAGCCTAGGAAGGGAGCAGAACAAGTGGCTGGAGGCCAGTGACAGGAGTTTTTAGAAACCTAAACATCAGAATAATCTCTAGAATCACAACCCCTAATCTAACCTAAAGATGGGTTTTAAACAAGAGTCAGAAAAACAAAAACTAAACTAAACAAACAAACAAACAAAAACAAGAGTCAGTCATTTATCAATATAAGGGATCAATATCAATAATCAGGGTACCCTGAATCCTGTGACACTCAACCAAACTGCCTTTGCAGTAGCTGGGTCCAGGGACCAATAGATGGCCATCCCATGTCACAGGGCCTGTCAGCTCACAGTTTCAGAGCAAGCATTCCCTGCATTCCTCCCCAAACCCTTGGGAGAAATTCTTTAGGGTTCACTGATGTCGTGAGGATTTAAGAGTTGGTGGTCTTCTTGTTAGGAGAACGTTTATGTGACTGGTCTAAGTAGACAAACCCATAGCACTGGCAATGAAGAGAGGAAGAGGCATGAGATCTTCTACAGCTCCCCTGGAAACAAGTGAGAATTAGGACAGGGAGCAAGTGAGAATACACGCAGGAGAGGAGGAGTTTGTGGCTTCAGCAGTGAGTTGATATGACTGGAAATTTCCTATCCTGGAGAGGAGAGGTACCAACAGCAATCACAGGGGTGCCACCTTGTGGTGAAATCATAAGAGAAAACTACTGACTCCCTAGGGACCAAACGAGGAACAGAGCAAACAACTGCATGCAGATGATGCCACCTAGTGGCACAATCCAGAAACCTTATCAGAATCCCAGTGAATCAGAGCAATTACAGCCCAGGTCCCCTGTCAGGGGAGCAAGAGAAAACAGAATCACCAGCAACAAAATCAAGAAATCGGACAACTCCCTGGGCCAAATGTTCCTGACATGCATTCAAGTGCTCACACAGTTGGCCATCCACTCTTTCAAGAAAACTGAACTCTTGTCTCTCATGAGAGGCAGAACCAGAATATCAGATCCCCCACTACTGCATCCCACTTTAGCATAGGACGACGGAGGAAGAAGTTCTCCTCACAATTTTCTTTCTTAATCTCAATGCAGCTTCTTTGTCCCTTTCCTATTTAATCAGAACCAGAACTGAATTCAGTACTGAGACTTACTTCCTAGGAGTGTCAGAAGGATTTTATATGTTTTCATATTTGGGAAAATTGCTGCCATCCTAGATTTCTTTGGACTCAGTGAGAGGACCATGACCCTCAAAGGTTTATCAGTAGGTACCTCCCCTGCAACCTTCTCATGGGAGGGAAGGCAGGGGACAAGGCTGAATACAACAGAGATTGAGCCTGGGCCTTCAAATGAAGTGATCCAGGTGAGATAGTCGTTGACAATGATGCTGATTAAATCAAACAAAAGTTTTGAATCTTTTAAAGAAATGGCCAGAAAAATGTGAGCTCATGCATCTAAAGTCTCTTGGTGACTGAACTGAGCTGTACAAGGTTTTAAAAAGACAAAATCACAATGACATCATTGCTCAAGGGAGGGGATTACAGTAGAGAAGAATTTGAGGTGGCCTAGTATTTTTGGTTTTATTTCAAAGCTCAGCAGTATTTCCCAGACCCTCCACAGTTGTTATTGATTTACATGTTTTAGCCTTATTGTTAGTCTTACATAAACCACAGTTATCTTGGTAAATACTCCTGGACCATAGTTAGGGTCATAGGCAGTGCCAAAAATCATTACCAAGGTGGACGTGACTCTTGGAGAAAGGGTGAGAAGTGTCCAGGCAGACACAGAAAAGGTTGGGATGAGATAGTATTACCTTGGTCATTGCAACTGGATTTAGGCTTTGAAGTAGAAGTTCTCATGAGGAAAGTGTTACCTCTTGGCAATCTGTTGTTACTGAAGGTTTTTATTCTCCTTCCCTTTTCTTGGGCAAAAGTTTAGAATATTCTGCAACATCCTCCATACTTTTCTTATGTATAGTTTCTTCAGGGCATCAGTGTTTCACCAGAGTTTGAGATGCAGGACGCTTGGAGTAACAGATGCTTACTCTTGGGTGCTTTAGTCCTAGTGTCTTTGTTTCTTTGTTTGTTTTTGTTTTTTTTTTGGAGACAGGGTTTCTCTGTAGCTTTGGTGCTTGTCCTGGAACTAGATCTTGTAGACCAGGCTGGCCTCAAACTCACAGAGATCCGCCCACCTCTGCCTCCCAAGTGCTGGGTTTAAAGGCTTGCACCACCACTGCCCAGGTTCTA
>NW_004949180.1:111125-115802 GCF_000317375.1 Microtus ochrogaster
TTGGTTTAGCTTAGCAGCCCATACAATAAAATGTCTCCCTGTAGCTAGCTCCTTCACAGTCAAAAAAAATTTTTTAATAAAACAATAATATACATAATCCAGACTCTCTGTGAATTTTTCATCTTTATGTGGCTTATTTATTTTTACTTTATTACTTTTAATATTTATCTTATTATCTTTACTCCTTTAATCTATGATTGCCTTATTCTGTCTCTTTAAAGACTTTCTTATTTTTTAAAAACCATTTACTTCTTTTTATAACTCTCTATACACTTTTTCTTTTCTCTCCCAAGCCTTCATACATTTACCCAACACTGTGACCCATTTAGAGGTCTTTTATGTCTGACTCTGTTCTATTGTGTATAGTTTTGTATTGGATTTGAATCGCTCTTGTATAGACAAAAGGGGGAGATAATGGGGAAAGCATTGTTAGCCAATAATCTTTAAGAGGTGGGTATTATTAACACATGGCCTCACTGGGACCCAGATGAAAAGATATGCACCTCAGTGTGTGCTCTTTCTTTGCCTTTTCCTGAGGGACATTGCTGTGCTTGGATTTCTCGTTTCTTGTTTCATGAGTTTTCCCCTTATACTAAATAAAATATGATTTTTTTATCCTTATTTAGCCTGGTTATTTCCACACTTTTACATAAAAATATTTCTAGGTACAGACTGCCCCTATTAATCACAATAAGATAAATTGGCCTGCCTTTACTTTGTCCATAGCTTAAATGGTAAGGCCTTTAACATAACCAGGAAATTGTGCCTACTGATCTCAGAGCTCAGGACAGGGTCCAAGGCAGAACTGGACTATTAAGTTGGCCTTCTCTAAATTAATTTTGGAAACCAGTGAAAATTGGTCCAATCTTTCTCCTCTGGTTCTTCTTAGGGTGAGATGAACCACCCACAAGGCAGCATTCACCCCATGAGATTGCTTTTATAAAAATACCTGTGGCGTTCCTGCTAATACCACTGCCAGCGAGTCAAGGAAAGGGTGTATGGCTGGAGTGGCCACCTCCATGTAAAGGGTTGACCCAGGGCAGCTACAGGTAATTAGCACCATTGATGTTGAGAGGACTCTGTCGCTGGCAGGTCTGTCCAAACCCAAGCTTTCTGCTGTGGCTACAGCACTTTTTTGTACTCCAGGATGTGTTTTATGTATAGTACTGAAGCCATTTGGTGGTTTTCCAGAAACAGCAGAAGCCTCCACTGTCTCAGGAGTATTCAGTTTGAATTGTATCTCTGGATTTCTTTTCAAAGAAAAGCCAAGGCCACTGAGAGAGCTTGAGGTAGTCTCCCGACCCTTTACTGAGCCTAGTCCACACAAGCCAGAATAGATGATGTTTCCAGGGACCTGGGGCCCTTCCTGGATGAGGCCTGTGTGGTCCATGCTCAGTGCTACCAGGCCATCTATCTGATGGGCTCCACTGGTGTCCACCACATTGTGATTCAAGGGAGTCTTTAAGGTGGAAAGATTTAAAGTTAGCATGGCCAAATGTAGCATGATATATGGGAATTTAGGTGGGTGTGCAATGCCCTTTTTATTTTTAAAAGTTGTCATTTCATAAGCATTTGATGATGCTGTTCCACAATAACTTGGCCCTGTAAATTGTAAGGGATTCCAGGAACATCATTAGAATCTTATGAACTGAAAGACCCTTTAAAGCATTTGCTAGAATGAGGAAGACAATGATCAGTTTTTAGTTGTCATGGGAGTTCAGGAAAGGAAGCATATACAGAGCTATTTCACAAGTCGAGCTTTTCTTGTCAGTATTTTTTTTCTGCTCCGGGACCCCATGTCACATGTGGGGCTGTGCCCTTTAGATGAGCAGTTAGGAACAGGCACTATGCATGCCTGTGAGTACTCTGAACACTGGGCTTTACACACCTGATGGCAGAGAAGGCCTCAGCTACAGTCAGCCCTCGTGTCTGAGGTCAAGCTGACATGAGAAGCACCCACTACTAACTGCACTAGAAGCCTGGGATATGTAAATATGTAAACTATGTCTTCAACAGAGGATGAGCCGTCTCTGACTTCCTCCCTCACCAGAATCTGATTGTTTCATCAGACCAAGAGTAAGCACAAAACTCAAAAGCAAACAATACCTACATAACTAGGTTATACATTTTAAGCTGAGGGGATGATGGCCCATTTGTTGTGAAGTAATAATATTGTCTAAGTAATTATAAGGTGATGGTTTTTGTATTTCATCCAGAGCTATGATTAAGTTTTGCTCTTTTATTTACCACAAAAGTTAAGCACTCATCCTAATACTCATTTATGAGCATGAGAGGAGAATGTCATTCATCCATACAACGGATGACCAATAAGTGCTTATGTATATAATATTGACATATAGGAGGCTATTTTTCATCCCCTGTGATAAAACTTGCCAGGCTATTAGGTTATTGATTGTTGATTGTTTAAAGTATGAACAGAGAGTGCAAAAAAATGTTCCTCATTGTCATGATGTACAGAAAGGAAGAAAAAAGCAGTTTTTTGAGTCAAGTATAATAATGTAATGTTCTTGACGAATTACAGTAGCAGCAGGGAGCCCTGACTAGAGAGTCCTTCTTGTTTTCTTTTCTTTTTTTTTTCCCTGGGGTTTTTGTTGTTGTTGTTGTTTGGTATGGTTTGGTTTTGTTGTTGTTGTTTTTGAGACAAAGTTTCTCTGTAGCTTTGGAGCCTGTCCTGAAACTACCGCTGTAGACCAGGTTGGTCTGGAAATCACAGAGATGTGCCTTCCCCTGCCTCCTAAGTGCTGGGGTTAAAGGCATGCGCCACCACTGCCCGGCCTCCCCTTGTTTTCATAGCCACATTTATGGCTCTAAGATTGTGTAACGGTTTAAGTTTTTTTCTTTGCCTCTAGGAGTTTCTAAACAAAGGAGTTCAAAGGACTAACTGAGGTTCTCTGTGTCCTATTTGCAATTGCTCTTGTACTAGAAGTTTTAGCTTTTTAAATTCAATTTGTTCCAAGGAAGAGTTCAGTGATGAATCCATGGAGAGACAGGAGGACAAATAAATTAAGTATTGTAACAGCCAAGTCCTAAGTCACAGGCACTGGCACAAAGACATTCTCTCCATCCATGGAATGTGTGACCCAAGTCATAAAAGGTAGTAGCCAGGGAGTTGCTTGATTGATGGAACAACTGCAGTCTGAAGACAGGGAAGAGCCCAGAAGTAGTGTGACTTAGTCACAGCTGGTTGATAGGGTGAGCAGGGGTATGTCAATCATGAGAGTTGGGTGTGGTCTTATTATAAATTTCTGGATTCTGGTACAGTGTGCCAAGGCACCAGCTGAAGGCATGGACTTTACACTGCTTCTATCTTTTCTGATAATATTGCCTACGGTTGCGAAGGCCAAAACTGCCAGTGAGTGAGATGAAGGGTCTGCAGGGAGTGGGGTGGGAGCTCAGGACAATAGCATGCTTCCAAGGACAAGGCAGCCACAACACACATGTCCACTTTTTTTTACCTTGTTTCTTTCTGATCTAAAGCAGGATTTCACACCATAGCACAAACTATAGAATCTGCAATAATCCCAATCTCCCTCAGTCTTCCGAATTCCTGATTAGATTTTTCCCTCCAAGCTCAGCCTTGATTCCAATGTGGTTCATATCTACCAGCCTGTTACCCCTCCATAAGCATCCAGCTTTCCCTGCTTTATCATCCATAAAGTGCATTTTACCCCATCTTCCATCAGGTGGCAGACTGGTCAGGCCTGAAGACACCTTAGTTAAGCAGTGGCTAGCAAACCTTGTCAACCATGGAAGAATCTGGCAACGGTCCTGGCTGGGGTATTTGATATCTTCTGTCCTTGCTCCCAAACCAATATAGTCTACCTCCTGGGGAGATGACATCGGATACTGATGACATCAGATCCTTCACTTAAGAAGTAGAGGGTGTGTTTTTCTTCTGTAAGTGGCAGGCACTAAACCTCTTCAACCTGGCAAACCTCACTATATCTACCCTGTATCAAATTCTCAGTTCTTCATTCAGTGTGACAGATGCAGAAAGCAACAGGCTGATGAATGGAACAGCAGACTTGTCCTCTGTCCTTCTTCTGGCCCCAGATTAGGGCATATCCCATGTACCAGTATTAGTGACCATCCCCCCAGTGTCTTCAAAACTACTGTGAAAACTGCATGCTTCCCAGGCTGCTCTCTCTCAGGACCCAGTACCTGGCTAGGAGCCACAATGAAATGGAGAATATTTCCCTGCTGTAGGACCTCAGGCTGGCTTCTGCCAAACCAATGCCATTGTCATCTTCAGAACTGCCATGAAATCCACCAAGGGCCATTTTCTAGATGACACCTTAGGCTTAAAGATTGTTCAGGGTCAGAGGGTCCTAGAGATAGGTTCAGCCATGCTCTTCAGGGCACCAGATGAAGACATTCTAAAAAGAAATCCCACACTAGCTCAGAATTAAGTATAATAAAGGGTAATTTATTTAGGGATAGACTCACAGATCACAGTCTGCTGAACAAATGGGGAAAAACTGAGTTCAACAGCCCTTTACATTGGCATTTATAGTATAAGAGGCCACACCCAAGTGGGCTGGTGAATAAAGGCTACTGGATGAGGGAGTTCCTACAGCATTCACACAGCTTCACTCTGTCCCGTGAGCCTCACACACCATCCTGTGTCCACATGGTCTACATGAGCAGCTTCTGGAG
>NW_004949180.1:116061-117121 GCF_000317375.1 Microtus ochrogaster
TCTGGGGAACAGGCTGAATGCCACACAGATCTGTGACAAACAGGTTGACACTCTGAAAGATGGAGCTGACCTGTGCAAAGAACAAGGAATTCACATGAAACAGGAGAAGGAGACATTCAGAGGTAAATTTCAAATGGCCCCATATTCTTGGGGTAGAGTGCTTGCCTGGCATGCATGAGGCCCTAGGTCAATTCGCACTGCCACAAACTAAATAAAAGAACATATTAGATGGCTCCATAAAGGAGAGAACAGGATTTGTGACAGGTTAGGGACATTCATTGTTTTCATGGAAGAAAAAAAATGAATCACTGGTAGTCCAACCTAAGTGGATAGCCAAAACAAACCTGTACAATAAAGGTACTTCCGGAGGCATTATCATCCCTGACATCAAACTCTATTACAGAGCTACAGTAATGAAAACAGCTTGGTACTGGCATAAAAACAGAGACGTTGACCAATGGAGTTGAATCAAAGACCCAGATATTAATTCACAAACCTATGAACACCTGATTTTTGACAAAAGAGCTAAAATTATACAATGGAAGAAAGAAAGAATCTTTAACAAATGGTGCTGGCGTAACTGGATGTCAACCTGTAGAAGATGAAAACAGATCCATATCTATTACCATGCATAAAACTCAAGTCCAAATGTATTAAAGACCTCAATGTAAATCTGACCACACTGAACCTGATAGAAGAGAAAGTGGGAAGTAGACTGCAACACATGGGCACAGGAGACCACTTCCTATATATAAGCCCAGTAGCACAGACAATAAGAGCAACAATGAATAAATGGGACCTCCTGAAACTGAGAAACTTCTGTAAAGCAAAGGACACAGCCATTAAGACAAAAAGTCAACCTACTGAATGGAAGAAGATCTTCACAAACCCCATATCAGATAAAGGTCTGATCTCTAAAATATATAAAGAACTCAAGAAACTAGACATTAAAATTCTAAATAACCTAATTTAAAAATGGGGTACTGAACTGAACAGAGAATTCTCAACAGAAGAAGTTCAAATGGCCAAAAGATACTGGCGGTCATATTCAACTTCCTTA
>NW_004949180.1:122176-123803 GCF_000317375.1 Microtus ochrogaster
AAAACAGTAGAATGGTTTAAAAACTGCTTAATGGGGCATACTAGTAGGACCATAAAAGACAGTGGTGCTGAGTATGATTTGATGAACTGTGGGTGGCTCAGTCTGGAGATATCAGAGGAGAAGAATTTTACCATGCTGCCTAGATATTATTCTCATAATATTTTGGTGAAGAAACTGGCTATCTTTTGCCCTTGTAGAAATAGTCTGCCTGAGGCTAAAGTAAGGAGTTTGGGATTAATTCCATTGGCAGAAAAAAATCTCAAGAGTGCTACAGTTAATTTCTAAAAAAAATAAGGGGGATATGTTATAGAAATGAATACCTTTGCATTGGTATGGATCTTGGTCAATTGATATAAATTTAGGGTCAGTCTTGTTATACTGTGTATATGTATTTCTGCTCTTCATTAAAGTATTTTATTTGTGCACCTCATTTAAAAATGTAATGTATAGTTAAGAAACACAGATTAATAGTCATCTATAATAATCAAACTTTTAATTATGTTAGTTAGATTTTCTATATCTACAGAGATATATTTAGTTAGATAGGTAATCTTCAGTATTTTAAAGACCTACAGAATATGGCATTTAAAATGTTTTCAGAGGCATGTGGTAGTGACACATGGCTTTAATCCCAGTACTCAGGAGGCAGAAGCAGGCAGATCTCTGTGAGTTTGAGACCAGCCTCATCTATAAGAGCTAGTTCCAGGACAGGCTTCAAAGCTACAGAGAAACCTTGTCTCAAAAAAAAAAACAAAATAAAATATTTTAAGAAATTAGACTTTTCTCAACAATGAGACATGTCTGCTTCTGGCAGTCTACTTCAGAGAGGTTGGCAGGCATCAAAAAAACTCATTATGGAATTTGTGTTCAGTATGACAAATCCAGCCATTTGGAAAAGAAACTGCTCTCACCTGGACTGCTTGATGGTATACTGTATAAACTGGACATGCAGGAACCACAGAAAAATAACTGCTGAAGCTGTCAAAAAAAAAGGGTTCCTGTTTCATGAAAGACTCTGCCAGACATTCTGCAGGACATAGAATAAAGTGGCTGACAAAATGCCAATATAGGGAAAGCAATCATTCAAATTTCCTGTTCATGGAAAAGTTTGCCACATACTAAGAATCCATAGGTTAAAGTTGGATCCCTCAATGTTACAGAAGAACTTTGGGTGAATGTCCAGGCAGTGAGATGTCTGTAAATTCTAGAGTTTTAGAATTTGCTTACAATGCACTTCCTGCTTACTTTGATATTATATCCTTCTGGGGTTTTTGTCAGAGTTGAAGACAGATAGTGATAGTTTTTCTTAGTTGTGATAAAAGATAAAATTAGATATGAAACTTTAGACTCACAAAGAAATATGGTAACTGTAATTCTTGTTCAATACCTGTTTTGTTATATGTAACTTTACTGTATCAAAGTTAAAACCTTTCTGTTTATTTAGACAGAAAAGAGGAGATGCTGTGGGATTCCCCTTTGTATGCTGTGAATTTGTTTTACTACCATTGGTTAATAAAGAAACTGTGTTGGAATATGGCAGGGCAGAATATAGCAAGGCAGAAAATCCAAGCAGAGATAGAAGAGGAAAGAGAGTGGGGTCAGGGAGACGCCATGTAGCTACTGAAGA
>NW_004949180.1:124552-125827 GCF_000317375.1 Microtus ochrogaster
CCCGGGGTAAGAAGTCAAGCAGAGGCAAGGTAACCAGACATGGAGACAGTAGTAAAGTAAGATATACAGAAATAAAGAAAGCTAAAAAGCATCAAGAAAAAAACATAGATGAAGAGAATTAAGTTAGTTTAAATTATAAGAGTTAGCAAGAAACAAGCATAAGATAAGGTCAAGTATTTATAACTAATAATCTCCAAGTCATAATTTGGGAGCTGGATGGTGCCCCCCCCTCAAAAAAGCCTGATACAAGGATCCTCTTCTTGTGGGTCCAGGTGAGGGTGTTGTTCCTCCTATAGTTTAGGTTATTTGAAAATATCTCAGGTATGATTTTTCAGATGTTGTCTTATTTAGAGTTTCTATTACTGTGATGAAATACCTGATGAAAAGCATGTTGTGGAGGAAAGAATTTATTTGGTTTACACTTTAATATTATAGTCTGTCAGTGAAGGAAACTAGAATAGAAACTGAAAGAGGGCAGGAACCTGGAGGCAGGGTTGATGCACAGGCCATTAAAGAGTGTAGCTTACTGACTTACTCACCATGACCTGTTCTGTTGCTTTCTTATAGAGCCAAGAGCCACCTACACAGGGATGGGTCCAACCATAATGGGCTGGTCTGGACCCTCTGCCATCAACCACTAATTAAGAAAATGCCCTACAGCTGGATCATGTAGAGTCATTTTCTCAATTGAGGTCCCTTCCTTACAGATAATTCTAGCTTGTATCAAGTTGACACAAAACTATTCAGCACAATTACAATTGTAATATGTCACCATTCTCATGTGTCTAATTGATTTTGATATGTCCATAAGTGATGTCTTTTCACTTTTATGAATAAGGTATTTATCTGACTTTGCCTTATGGGTGGTGCTGGACAGAAAGCATGTCTATGTACACAGGAGATGCCCAGGCATCAACCTGTTGCTTGTAAAATGGAGCCGCTATGGGCAAGACCCAGTCTTGTCCATTATTTACATAATAAGATATAGAGATAGATAGATAGATAGATAGATAGATAGATAGATAGATAGATAGATAGATAGATAGATAGATAGATTAGAGCAGGCAGGACAGCCTGATCTCCCCAAGGTCATAGTCTAAGAACGAGAAGGGGAACAAAACAAGAAGGAGCCACTGGTAAAAATGATCTGTTCCATCTTGATGAAGTGACAGAGGAGGCATGGACACCGTCAGCTTTAATACTTCACTCCATGTATGGTCAGAAGTGAAATGACAGATGAACAACACATTCAAAAGGTTTTTCTTTTCTTTCTGT
>NW_004949180.1:127537-133344 GCF_000317375.1 Microtus ochrogaster
CCCACTCCTTCAACAGTATATACTCACTCGTAAGTGGATACTAGCTATAAACAAAAGATATTGAGCCTGTATTTCATGATCCTAGAGAAGCTAAGTAATAAGGTGAACCCTAAATATATATATATATCCACCTGGAAAGTAAAAACATACAAGATCACCTAACCAAATTGGGACCATGAGGGGGGGGAAGATTAGAAGTGGAAGAGCAGGGAAGAAGGGGAGGAGTGGGGAGAACTTGAGGGAATGGGATAGTCAAGATGGAGAAAGGACAGAGATGAGTGAAAGGAAAAAGATACCTTGATTGAGAGAACCATTATGGGATTAGCAAGAAACCTGGCTCTAGAGAAATTCCCAGGAATCCACAAGGATGACCACAGCTAATGCCCTAAGCAATAGAGGAAAGTGGGCCTGATCTTGACTTGCTCTGTAGTCAGACTGATGAATATCTTAACTATCACCATGGAGCCTTTGTCTAGCAACGGATGGATGGAGAGAGAGAGAGACCTGCATCAGAGCACTGGATTAAGTTCTCAAGATCCAGTTGAAGAGTGGGAGGAGTGAGAATATGAGCGGAGAGGTCAAGATCATGATGAGTACACCCACTGAAATGGTCTACCTGAGCTAATGGGAGCTCACCAACTCCAGTCAGACTGGGAAGAAACAAGCATAGGACCAAGCTAGTCTCTCTTGATGTAGTTGACAGCTGCATGGCTAGGGCAGACTGGGAGGCCATGGCAGTGGCACTGGGATTTGTCCCTTCTGTGTGTACTGGCTTTTGGGGAGCCTATTATCTTTGAATGGATGCCTTGCTCAGCCTCGATGTGGTGGGGGGTGCCTTGGGCCTTCCCTGGGGCACTGTGTCTTACCCTCTCTAAGGATTGGATGGGGTGGGGTGAGAGGGTATGTGGAGTGAGTGGGAGGAGGGGAGGGAGTGGGAACTTGGGTTGGTATGTGTAATGAGAAAGGTTTGTTTGTTTTCTTTTTAAAGAAAAAAATTAAAGAAAAAACAAACAAGAAGTTCCCACTAAAGAAAGTCTTTATGATAAACAGGAAGAGAACTTTTGTCACAGAGCATACTACAATCAACATGAAATAATCCATACTGACAAGAAACCTTATGAATGCAATGAACTTGGAGCAGTTTTTCTGAATGAAAATTGCCCCCATTGGCATGTAGGGAGTAGTACTATTCGGAGCTCTGATCTTGTTGGAATGGGTGAGACCTTGTTAGAGGAAATGTATCACAAGGGGTAGACTTTGAGGTTTCAGAAATTCAAGACAAACCCAGTATATGCTCTTTCTTCCTGCAGTCTGCCAAATCCAAATGTAAAATTGTCAGCTACTTCTTCAGATATATATAGATATAGATATAGATATAGATATAGATATATATATGCCTGTATGCACCATGCTTCCCACCATGAATAAAATGGACTATCTATTCACAGCAATAAAACCCTAACTAAGACTCTAGGGAGACATTTAGTCAAATTCACACATCATTCAGTGTAGGAGAATTCACAATAGAGGAAGTCACATATGTATTGACTGTCATAATAACTTCAGTCACAGTTCAGTGTCAGAGAATTCATATCAGAGATAATTTTCTGAATATAACAAGTATTGAGAAGTTTTTGTAGGGTTAAATTATTATTTGGGTCTTGCAAAACCACACCAGAATGTACTTAAAGTGATTCATTCCCATTTAAAAATGTTTTTCATACTTGTGGTAGTTTGAATGTAATTGGAACCATAAGATCATAGGGAGTGGCACTATTAGGAGGTGTGGCCTTATTAGATTAGGCATGGCATTGTTAGAGGAAGTGTGTCACTGTGGAGGTAGGCTTTGAGATCTCATATGCTCAAGCCATGCCCAGCATCTCAGTTCACTTCCTGTTGCCCACAGGATCCAGATGTAGTTCCTTCTCCATTCTCAATTCCTTCTCCAGCATCATGTCTGTCATCATGTTACCATGTCCTCTTGTGATGATAATGGATTAAACCTCTGAAATTGTAAGCCACTCAATAAAATGTTTTCCTTTATATAAAATAACATTAGCAACCATTCAGTGCATGTTGCATGAAGGGAACTGAGACAGGAAGAGTAAAATGAGGAGTCCCAAAGATTGTGTGAAAATTCCTTTGCAAATGTTTCTACAGTGAGTACATGGCAAGTGTCATAGTGGTGGCATGACACGTGAGGCATTTGAGAGCTTGTTTCATTCAATATTTAGTATCTGAGCAGAACACTAAGTATATGGAACTGCGAGCTAGACTAGTCAAAATGTCAGTGTTGGGGGGATAGGAAGATGGTTCAGTAGGTAAGGCCCTTGCCATGCAAGCATGAAGACCAGAACACACATCCCAGGTACCCAGTGGGACATTTGTTCTAAGTCCTCTTCAGACTAAACCTACAAAGGCCCAAGGCAAGACTCCAGCCTCGTGCTTACCTCTTTGGGGTCAACATTTCTTCACAAGAATCCCAACAACTAAAGGTAATATGATGGCAATGACTGATGCCATGTCAATAAATACTTTCTCATGCTGAAGCTGGGTGGTATTTATGGCAGATGGAAGTTGGGTTATATCTTGAACCCTTGATGTTGATCCTTTTTAAAAAAAATCAGAAAATTATGGATACGGCTAAAAACACAACACCATCATTCTGAAGGACTGATGTGTAGTAACTATTTATAAGGTCCTGAGGAGAGAAGAATAGAGCTGTGTGGAGTTTATTTCATTAACAAAGAAAACAAATGTCTATTAAACTATCAAACAATGTGACATAGTTGCTGTCGTTAGAACTTTCTGGATGTTAGGGCAATTGCTGGCATTTAATTGTAGCAGAGAAAGATAGCAAATCCTCTCAAAATGATGTAGAGCTGATGGAAAATCAGCTATCTGTGAGGCAGAAAAGCCTGGAGGTTTACAGTGATGCATGCAGACTTGGGGGCCATTAGTAGGACATGGGATGCCTAGACCATTGGTTAATAGGGAATAAGAAACATTGGGAGGTGAGATGAGAAAGAGTAATCATTGTGGTCATCACTGGATCTCAGGAAGACCACCAGGAAATGACCCACCCAGTCTATCAAATATGATGGAGTTGCCCCCTGACAATCTAAGTAATACCTACTTGGCTTTTCCTTTGGGTGCTTTAAGAGTTCCTTGAGCCAGTGCCTGCAGTCTGCTGTGGAAATTGTCCTGAGATCTTTGATGAATTGTGTATCATCCTTCCATTGATTCATAATACCACCAGCTTCAGGATCAATCAGTTTCCAGTTCATATTCATTGTGTTGAAGAGGAAGGAGTACTTTCCACTGATGTTAAATCTCCAGGAGGCACCAACACTTTGTCCGTGTTCATACTGAGAAAGCATGGTGGCCTGTAAAGTGGGCTGACCTGCGAACCACACAATACCATCATGCTTCACTCTCATAGACCCATCACTTCTCCAAAGGTCAATACTTTCCCAATGGCTTATGAGCCAGGATCATTTCCACATGACTTACTCTTGTACCACATGCTTCCAAGGTTGGACCAATGCTCAGCTCTCTCACACAGATGCAACCCCCATCTCATTTTCACATGTGCTCTGTCCTTCCTCTCTCTTGCCACCTGTCTCAGCCTCAGTACTCGATCCCACACTTACCACTGGTCTTGGTCATCTCTTGTATGGAGTTAGCCAACATCTTCCTGAGCTCTTGCCCCAAGTAGTCCAACCTTTGGGTTATATCTGTCCACACTTGAGTCCCATTTACTGCATTTCCCCTGTTACCCAAAGGTGTGAATTTGCTGTTATTATACTTAAGGAATGGCACTCCATCCAGTGAGCACTGTCCTTCACACCAGGGCTGTCCAGCTGTGGTACGAACCTTGACAATGATGTCACAACGAAGAGAGTGTGTATCTGTGAGAGAAACATGCAGGTGAGGTACAAAGTGGGAGCATAAAATCACAGGACTCATGGTTGTGTGATACCAGATGACACCAGATGAATCCTTATGAAGGGCAAGAGGGCAGAAGGAGAAACCTCTACTCAAGATATCCACCCGCTTCTGGAACCTCATTTCTGTGCCAGCTTTCACTGCCTTAGAATGATAGGACCCTCAGGTGTACACCATGTCAATGGGAAGATTATCTCACAAGTACTTTCAGTGACTTTAATGAAGTGTTGAGGAATAAAATATGTCAGGTAGTGTCTCTTCCTGTGTTGACAGAGATTTCTGACTTGCCCAGTCCCACAGCCATTTAGTTCCAAAGAAACACACAGAGATATACATTAATTATAAACTGGTTGGTCTAGTAGCTCAGGCTTCTTATTAATTCTTATATCCTATCTTACATTAACCCATAAGTCTTGTCTGTGTTAGCCATGTGGCTTGGTACCTTTTATCAGTGAGGCATTCTCATCTTGTTTCCTCTGTGTCTGGCTTCCTCTATAGCAACTACAGACTGAACAAGAACTATAGGCATAGTGACCAGGCAGGAAGTATAGGTGGGCAATGAGAACAGGAGAATTCTAGGAAGAGGGAAGTTTCAGTCTGCAGTCAACACAGAGGAAGCCAGATACAGAGGAAGCAAGATGAGAAGGCCTCGCTGATAAAAGGTACCAAGCCACGTGACTAACATAGACAAGAATAATGAGCTAATTTAAGATGTAAGAATTAATTAACAAAAAGCCTGAACTAATAGGTCAACCAGTTTATGATTAATGTAGACCTCTGTGTGTTTCTTTGTGACTGAACTTCTGTGGGACTGGGCAAGACAGAAACTTTCATTCAACAAATTGGGCCAACATGGAAAACTGAATCCACTTAAAACCTAGAGAGCTTGGGATAATTCTAGATACAAAAGAACCAAGTTAAGCATGAATTCTTGGTAGCAGCATATTCTCAGGTGGGTTCTGTTTGCTGGAGGCACACGAGTCTTATTTAAGAGAAGCTTTCTGGCTCAGCTTTAGCTGTAAAAACCTTGTAGCTCTTTCAAGAGGACCCACCAGCAAACACTTAAATGGTGTTTATGAATAGCCAACAGCATGTTTTCTTGGTAGAGACGGGGACCTTGAAACTCCATAGAGTTGTGGCAATATATATGGCTCCTACCAGTATGTCTGCCATGAGGCTAGACTCTCAGAAAGCTAAGGAATGGGGTGGATCCAGCCATCAAAGCCATGGCTTTAATCCTAGCCATAACACTTATTCAATTAAAGACTCATGAGGTCAGAAAAAGAAATATACAGTAATGATAGATTCAGATGAAAAAAAAAGTCTAAACCTTTAACAATGTGTTTAAAAATATATGTAGGCTCGGGAGAGAAAAGAAAAAAGATAAAGTCCTTAAAATAAAAAAGAAAGAGAGTAGTTGGGTGTGGTGGCACACATCTTTAATGCCAACACTTGGGAGGCTGAGGCAGGCAGATCTCTGTGAGTTAAAAGACAACCTGGTCTACAGAGTGAGTGCCAGAACAGCCAAAAATACACAGAGAAACCTAGTCTCAAAAAACAAAATTTAAAAAAAATAAAAGAAATAAAATTTAAAATAAAGCCACATAAAGATGAAAATATACAGAAAGTCTGGATACCGAATGTTATTTTGTTGTCTTTAAATGGTTTGATGATGGAAGAAACAACGGCTGCTAAAAGACATATTACAGATGCTGCTGGATTAATACAACATATATATTTTTAAAATTCTTTGACTTCAAAATTTAAGGCACCGCCACACTGCTTTCCAGAGTGGTTGCACAAGTTTGCATTCCCACCAGCAATGGATGAGTGTACCCCTTTCTCCACACCCTCTCCAG
>NW_004949180.1:133802-142600 GCF_000317375.1 Microtus ochrogaster
AAAAAAAATTTAAGGCAAAAGATATGTTATTTTGAAGAAGAAGTTTTGGTTTTGTTTTCACAGGAAATGAGAGGCTGTAGCTTCATTCTGGCTTAAGAAAAATCAGGTTTGACCAAGGAAGACCCCCTGAAAAATCTCCCATAGAAGCAGATGGTCCAGATGATCAAGCATTTCACAGGACCTCTGTTGGAGTTTCCTCTGAGTTCAACATTCAGAACAGTTTCCAGACTGCTGGCTGAAATGATCAAGCCTCACAGAATACTCCAATCAGGACTTGATTATAATTTTAACTCTTCTTTAAGTCCCCATAAGATTATCGGCATCCCCAATCAGCAGGAACTAGCCCATATTCTTCCCCCAAAAAATGGATTATGGATGTTGTCCAGAGTGTTGATTACAAGCTGCTATGGATAATGGGCAGGAGAAAAGCTAAACAAAGGAGATTAGATCAGACTTTTGTTTTGAAAAATGGGGGGTGGAAGTGCTGTGGAACAACAGTCTTGTACCCTCTAAAGATTTGTCACTTGTACTTTAATAAAATGCTGATTGGCCAGTAGCCAAGCAGGAAGTATAGATAGGGCAACCAGGCAGGAAGTATAGGCAGAGCAATGAGAACAGGAGAATTCTGGGAAAAGGAAAGGATTAGTCTGAAGTTGACACAGAGGTAGCCAGCTACAGAGGAAGCAAGATCAGAATACCTTGCTGATAAAAGGTACCAAGCCACGTGGCTAACATAGAAAAGAATAATGGGCTAATTTAAGATGTAAGAATAAATGAATAAGAAGCCTGAACTAATAGGCCAACCAATTTATGATTAATGAGGACTTCTGTGTGGTTTTTTGGGGGAACTGAATGGTTGTAGGGTCAGGCTAAACATTCCTGGAACTTCAAATCTACTGATCACACAGGGAAAGGAAGCATTAAAGAACACATGGTGAATTCAACATGAAGCCTGGGACCTCAGGAAAGGCCTCCTGGAGTAATGCTGCAACTTGTCATAGGAAGGGGAGCTGTCACCTGTGAGCACAGTACACATTCATGCTCCTGTGTTCCCAATGGGCCCCTTCACACAGCAATGTTGGTCATTGGATGTCACATTCTCCCATGTAAAATTCCATCCCTAACTCATTCTTGAGGAAAGATCTCTGTCTGTGACCTGCTTGAAGCCCTGATCTCTCTCCCTGTCCTTGGGCAGTTGTTTTCCAGCACACTTATGGCCCCTGGTCCTCCAGACTTTCACTAATAGCAAGAGAAAACACAAGATCCTAGAGCTGTTCTCTTCAGCAGAATGTAAGAAAAATCCAGTTAGAAGTTTGGTGAAAGAACACTGTTTTACTAAAGCAGGAATAGGGATTTATGAAGGTGATTGAAAGAAAGCATCCCTGATGTACTAACATCCAGATATTCAATAAATAATAATAATAATAATAATAATAATAATAATAATAATAATAAATGCCATGGAAGTATTTAAACTCACACTTTCAGATTTGAGAAGGAAAACATTTTTATACTTTATTACAAGTATGTCACAGTAGCATTGATTAAACAAGGTCTCTAAAAGCCTTGGGACTCACCAACCAGGCTAGAAGGCTTGCCACTGACTCCAGGGTTCTCCTGTGTCTGCCTTCCTAGTACTGACAGTAAAAGCACACACCACCAAACCTGACTCTATCACTCTATCACCCAAGTCTTCGTGGTTGTGAAGCAGGCCCTTTACTGGCCAGATCTCTCCCCATGTTTTGGACACACTGTCAATAGTCAGCAAACAGCCAGGATTTTCTGGAGACAATGCCCATGTGCTCTAGGAGTTACTTGCAGGGACCTGGTCAGAGGCTGGTGATGTGGGAGTCTTCTGTTTTGTGTTGATTTCATTGGTTAAATAAAGAAACTGCCTTGGCCTTTAATAGGACAGAAAATTAGGTAGGCGGAGTAGACAGAACAAAATGCTGGGAGAAAGAAGCTGAGTCAGGCAGTCGCCATGATTCTCCAACCCCAGACGGATGTAGGCTAGAATCCTTCCTGGTAAGACACCATCTCGTGATGCTACACAGATTATTAGAAATGGGTTAATCGAGATGTGAGAATTAGCCAATAAGAGGCTACAGATAACGGACCAGGCAGTGCTTAAAAGAATACAGTTTCTATGTAATTATTTCGGGTAAAGCTAGCCGGTGGCCTGGAGCTGGGTAGCGGAATGCAGCCCACCGCAAAGCTAGCCGTGCAGAGCTGGGTGGGAACACAGCCTGCCGCTCCCCACTACAGGCTGGTCCACACTGCATGAAATGGAAAATCCAAAACTTCTAAAGCTGGTATTGAAAAGTGTGTCAAAAGGCTCAGAAAAGTCTTGTGTCAAAGAGATGTGATAAAAAATATGTTCATTCTGTTCCATGGAGAAGCATGGATGAGTGTTGTTCGCCAGGCATTGAAAGGATGCCCAGTGAGAAGGTCACAAGCCTTGGCATATGCCCAGGTATGAAAATTATACAAGGCTATGGTTGTGGTGGTTTAAATAAGAATGGCCCCCATAGAGCCTAGGCTGTTTGGATGCTCACCTTACTAGACCTGGAAGGAGGTGGGAGGTCCTTGGACTCCCCACAGGGCAGGGAACCCTGACTGCTCTTCGGGCTGATGAGAGAGGGGGAGTTGATTGAGGGAGGGGGAGAGAAATGGGAGGTGGTGACGGAGAGGAGACAGAAATCTTTAATAAATAATAATTTTAAAAAAGAATGGCCCCCATAGGCTCATCTATTTGAATGCTTGGTCATTAGGGATTGGCACTTCCTAAGAGGAATTAGAAATGTGGCCTAGTTTGAGTAGGTGTGACCTTATTGGATGAAGTGTGTCATTGTGGGTAGGCTTTGAGGTTTAAAAAGTCCATTCCAAGCCCAGAGTCTCTCTCTTCTTGTTGCCTTTGGATCTGGATGTAGAACTCTCAGCTACCATATCTTCCTGGGTACCACTATGCTCCTCGCCATGAGAAAATGTACTAGACCTCTGAAACTGTAAGCAAGTCCCAAATAAATGCTTTCTTTTCTAAGAGTTACCATGGTCATGGTGTCTCTTCACAGCACCAGAACACTGAGCAAGACCACGTTTCTCACATGAATTGCTTTTGGTAGAGTGTTTTATCACAGCAAGAGTGAGATTAAAACTACACACTCGAGATCATTCCCCTGGATGCACTGTGGTGCTCCAGGGACGGCTTCCTGGACCTGCTCAGAGGATTATCATGCCCACACTACAGGACAAAGAAATTCTAGACTGGTTCAATCTGGCAGTAGAAGAGTGGGAATCAAGAATCTCGGAGAAGTGCATGTGCCAGAGTGGATGGAACAGCAAACATTTCCAGGGGAAGTGTACAGAGTCCATGCTGCTCTATTTTGGACCATCCCTGTCAAGAAGCACAGTGAGAAGGACCAGAGAGTAGGGCACTAGTGTTGCAAGAAGTTCAGGGATGGTGATGGCTCGAGGCTGGAGTTGGTGTTAAGAAACTGTATTCCTGAACTGTAGCAACATGGTACAGAAAAGCCCCATAGGGTGCAGTGGTCAGGAAGCAGTAACATCAAAGGCAGTGGTCCACTGATGAGTAAAAAGGACCCACCTTGAAGTCTAATTGCTGAGGAGTCATGACTAACAGAACATCAAAATCCTAAATACAGAAAGATGGTTAGCTAACCCAGATGTGGCTGGGTTTTAATAATTAAAGACAAAGTGGGTGGTGGTGACAAATGCCTTTAATTCAAGCACTCAATGAGGCACAGGCAGGCAGATCTCTGTAGGTTTGGGGCCATTCTTGTCTACAAAGTAAGTTCCAGGACAGCCAGAGGTAGATAGAGAAACCTTGTGTTGAAAAAAACAAAAACAAGGAAGTCTGGACCGTGAGGGGTTGGTCCACCCACTGAGACAGTGTGCCTGTTCTAATAGGAGCTCACCAAATCCAGCTGGACCGGGACTGAATGAGCATGCGATCAAATCGGACTCTCTGATTGTGGCTGACATTGGGGGCTGATAAAGGC
The DNA here is from genome assembly GCF_000317375.1 of Microtus ochrogaster. Classification (NCBI taxonomy): domain Eukaryota; kingdom Metazoa; phylum Chordata; class Mammalia; order Rodentia; family Cricetidae; genus Microtus; species Microtus ochrogaster. Next base: position 137,822 of record NW_004949180.1, read on the forward strand.
ACTGGGACTTGTTTCTACCGCATGTACTGGCTTTTTGGAACCCTAGTCTATTTGTATGCAAAGCTTTTTAGGCCTGGATATAGAGGGGAGGGCCTTGGACTTCCCACAGGGCAGGGTTCCCTGCCCTCTCTTAAGGAGGGAGGGGGAGGGAGAAGTGTGACTAAGGGAGTGGGAGGGGAATGGGAGGAGGGGAGGAAGGATAAATTTTTTAATGGAAAAATAAATAAATAATAAAAAAGAAAGAAATTTAATAGATGTGACAAAAAACAAAAGAAAACAAAAACAAAACAAGCAAAGAAAAAGAAGACAAAACAGATGATGACAAAACTGAAAGCTGCTGTCCCATGAAAACCCCAACTCCTGTGCCCATTGTTAAAAATGAACCACTGGGGCTAGAGAGGTGGTGCAGTGGTTGTGGACACTTGTTCTTGTATCTAATATAGGATTGATTCTCAACACCCATACATGGTGGCTGACCACAGTCTGTAACTCTAGGCCCAGGGCATCAAATGTCCTCTTCTGACCTCTGATGGTACCAGGCACATATGTAACGTACATACATACAGGCAGTTAAAACAAAATCAATCTGGAAAAAAATTAAAACTGAACCTCATCAAAGACAGACTCTGATTGCCTTCCCATGAGGATCAACCAGATCCCAACAAGATCCCATTCAGCCCAGCAGCAAGTGCAGTCATTCTTTCTGTATTGCTTCACTACTGCACTGTCACTTAGGGGATGGACCCCCAGATGCTCCTGTGAGTGTCTAGTGTGGTTATTTGAATGACCCTATCCTCTATAGAGTAGGGTGTTTGACTATGTGGTACCCAGTTGGTGACAGCTGTTTGGACAGGTGTAGGAGGTATGGCCTGACTGAAGGAAGTGTGTCACTGGGGGTGGCTTCAAAACTCATTCCCATTTCTTCATCTCTGGACCTTGCTTGAGGTTTAAGATATGTGTTCTCATCTCAACATGGTATCACATAGCTCTCATGTCAGCACTTGAGAGGCAGAGTAAGGCAGAACTTTATGAGTTTTGTCCATCCTGTTCTACAAAGTGAGTTCTAGGACAGCAGGAACTAAATAGGGAGACCTCATCTCAAAAACCCAAACCAGCTGTGCAGTGGTGGCACATGACTTAATCCCAGCACTCAGGAAGCAGAGGCAGGAGGAACTCTGTGCAGGACAGTCTGGCCTGCAGAGCAAATTTCCGAACAAGCCAGGACTGTTTCACAAAGAAACTCTGTCTTGAAAAATAAATAAACAAGTGTAGTTCACCAAGATGTGTGCTATACTAAAACAACAACAACAAAACAACAAATAAAACAAACTGAACTAAAAATTTGTGGGTCCAGGTGTCATGCTTCTCTGCTGTGAGGTGATGGACTCTTGTCCTCTGAAACTCTAAGATCCCAAACCCTTCCTTCTGTGTGTGACCGTGGCCTTGGTGTTCATCACAGAAGCAGAAAGTGATGAATACAGCTACTGTATCAGTACTGAAGTCTTCACAGGACAGAGAGCCTCTGTTACACCTGCTCAGCTCTGCTCTTGGAGCTTGAAAGGACATCATTGGCAACATAGAACCCACTGTTTACTGGGAAATGTGCAACTTTGGCACTGCTTTTCAAGACAGTCTGGGTGAATGGACACCTATACTGGTGCATGGGGTATACACCTAATCTGGGGACAGAGGACAAATCTGCTGTCCCATACATCAACTTGTTACCTTCTGCATCTGTCACACTGACTGCAGACCTGAGTATTTGATGCAGGATAGACATAATGAGACTTTCCAGGTTGAAAATATTTAGTGCCTGCCATTTACAGAAAAAAAAAAAACCTCTCCTTCCTAAATGAACCCCAGTATCTTATTGCTGTCGTCTCCCCAAAAGCTAGACTGTTTGGGCTTGGGATCAAGTACAGAAGATTTTAAACACCCCAGCCAGGACCATTGCCAGAGAACTCCATAGCTGCTTAACCAAGGTGTCTTCAGGCATGAGCAGTCTGCCACCTGGAAGAGAACGTAAATGCACTTCATGGGTGGGAAAGAGGGAAAGGCAAGATGGACCAGAAAGTGAGGAGCCATAGGATGAGTCCCATGGGGATGGAAACTGAGCTTAGACTGAGGGAAAGATGGGATTATTGGAGATTCTATACTGTGGGCTGTGGTCTGAAATCCTGCTTTAAAACAAAACAAAAACAGAGAGAGAGAGAGAGAGAGAGAGAGAGACAGAGACAGAGACAGAGACAGAGACAGAGACAGAGAGAGACAGAGGTGAATTTGTATGGTCATGGCTGCCTGTGGTTCTCCCAGGAAGCCTCTATTGTCATCTTCCAGAGAATAGCATAAGAAGGTGGGAAGGAAAGTTCAAGCACAAAGGGGTCACCGAATGGTGGAGGGCTGGTGAGGAATCCCCAGAAGACAGTCTTCAAAGCATAGACTGCCTTAGGTCCAAGGGAGCTGACACAGCCTCCTGGAGGGGTCAGCACTGGTGAGGAGGCTTAGGTTTCAGTGGACCCCAGTGGTGCTGAGGGCATCACTAGCTACTCCCTTCTGCTGCTCTGCCCTCCTCATTCATGCGGCCCCTTACAGCCCTGCAGCAGTAACGTTTCCCCTAACTTTGTCAATCCACTGAAGAGAAAGGGGAGGGATGCAGTGAGGACAAGGGCGCCCAGACTTAAATCTCAATGATAGTGAAGAGATAGAAGCCCAGGATCTTCTTCCCATGAGGAGACTTTGATCTTCCTGACTCAGTAGCCCCATGTGCCCTTCCCCGCCCCTCCCTTTAAATCCCAGTAACTCACTGGCCCACAGGGAAGATCCCAGACAGCTCAGTAGAAGGAAAAGGCACAGAACTAGGGAAAGATTGCGTCCGGTGACTGCTGCCTTTGCCATAGTTCCTTCCTGAGTCCAGGTTCCAGACAGGTGTGACTGGAGCTGCGGAGAGAATGGGAGACCTCAGTAGGGCCCCCACAGAAGACTCTGCGCAGAGATTCGCGAGCGTTTTGGGCACCTGGGCTGTGAATTCAGTCCTTCCTGTGCTCCAGTCAAGCAGGCTCCTAGGTCCCGTCTTTTCCTACATCTCTGCGGGGTCCCTCCGTGCCGCGCAGCTCCGGTTCTGTCTTTGAGCCCACTGCGATGTTCCTCAAGCTCGGGCACGCAGAGCTCTCAATGTGAAAGAAGAAGCGAGGGCGCTGTGGTCCTGGGCTCCCAAGCCTGCTGTCCTTTCTCCTCACTCACCCGCAGCTGAGCCCTCAGGGACCATGAGCAGCGGAATCAGGAGAGAATAAGTCGTGCCTTCAGTTGGTTTCTCTGCCAAATGCGCCGGAATTTACCAGCTCTTGTCCCTGTGAGGTTTCCACGCCCACAGCAACAAAGTGTACTTCGGCCCTTCCAGGTCATTCTTGGAACTCACTCTGCTCCACCAGACCCTGGCAGTCCTACAAGCTACAGACAGGAAGTCGTTGAGTTCCAGAAAGATGACTCACGAGAGCCACAGTATAGCTCTAACTAATGTGAAGCCTGAGCAGTTAGAGTCTCCTTTGGCTATATGCCAAAACCAGCCAAGATGTGTAGCAGAAAAGTCTTTTTTTAATCTGCTGAGAGGTTCCAAGCAATACATTACTGTACTGCAGCCTATAAAATGATTAACATGGATTTTATCTCTCTTTTCAAGGGCTATGCACATAAAGTTGATGTTCTGAATATTTTGTTCCTTGAGATCTCAACAAAGATCTTAATAATTGTACAAAATGCTTTGTCTCATGTTATTAGCTCCCTCACTTACAGTCTCGACCCTTGGGTGAGAGGACCGAGTTTCCTAAACCTCTGATTTCTATTTGAAGAAAACTTCCCTTATCTTCTCCAACGGTCCAGCATCCCATGTTGCGGCAGTAGTTGTGCTGATTCCCCTACAGGCTTTACAGCAGGCACAGGGGAAAACGATCCTTGAAGAAACAAGAATGAAACTCGACTCTATCAATTTTATTGTAATTGCTGCTGGCCCAGGATTTCTAGAGTCGGCCCCAGATCATTTTACTTTAGCCATATTTAAGCATAGCACATCTGTGCTTAACTCAGTCCCAAGGGTGCAACAATTTAAAACATGTTTGCATTGAGATTTCTTACAAAGTCCATCTGGCTTCTTTCCCAAGACTATGTACTGTTGACTCAGAGATAGTGCCCAAGATTTACAGTCTAGAGGGAATGACTGAGGTAAACATAGTGCCTGTGGGTATGAGGATTGACCTGGGCCTAAGATAACATAGAAGTTGTAAAGCATGTATGACATCATTCATAAGAATAGATTTTATGCTCTAAAAACAATGCTCATTCAACATTTAGGGAGGAAGGTTTTGTATAAGTAAAGACATAAATTCTGGGAGATAAGGCAGAGCCTCTCTCATCCCAGAGCAAAGGATCACTAGGTTGTTAAAGGGCTTCATTTCTAGATTCCAGGTAGAGCAACTTTGCACCTCATGCCTTTGAAGAGGTGAGCTGTGTGTCTAAGTTTCCTGCTTATTTGTGTGCACAAGGCTTTTGTGTCCTCTAAAAAAAATTACCATTGAAAATCTATTTGCTTCTGAGTTAGTCAAGCTACTCACTACTTAACTGAGCCAAAACTTATTTAAAAATTGATTTTTGGCCAATCTCCAAGTAGTCACATGACTATTTGTTCTTCAGTAGTGACCCAACTGGCATATTCCACATTCGATAGCTCATACTTGAATTAATTAGGACAACAAGGTAAAGGTGAAAGACAATGTTTAGGCCCTTGCT
>NW_004949180.1:143264-162180 GCF_000317375.1 Microtus ochrogaster
TTTAACATAACATTGGTGCTTGTGACTCGGCTAGGTTCTCTCCACATTCCCTCCCACCTGCAGGTGGGCCGGCTGAGGGTGCATGGAACTCTCAGCCCAGGAACAAGGTCTGTGTTCTATCTACCTGAACACTGACCTCTATGCTCACCAGAAGCTTTGGTGGTGAGAGTTCCCATTCCAGCCCCCAACCACAGCCTTCATGGCTATGGTTGAGCCCTGACATTTATCTCTGGTTGCTTCCTATAGCTAAAAACGTGACCAGACTACCCAGGGTTAGTCCTCCTGTGCTAGCACTGCACATTTGGTGGTGCATTTGATTTGGGGCCCAGGGTCCCTCAGAATTTTTTCTCCTTTCTTTTTTTTTCTTTTCTTTTGAACCACTCATAAGTGATGGAGGAGTTAATTTCATTGGTTAAAAATGCCTTGGCCCATTTGATAGGCCAGCCCTTAGATGGGTGGAGTAGACAGAATAGAATGCTGGGTAGAAGAAAGTGAGGTCAGACATGATGAAGCTCCAGCCCAAGATGGACGTACACTAGAATCTTCCTGGTGAGCGACCACCTCGTGGTGCTATACAGATTATTAGATATGGGTTAAAGCAAGATATGAGAATTAGCCAGTAAGAGACTAGAGCTAATGGGCCAAGCAGTGTTTAAATGAATACAATTTGTGTGTTGTTACTTCTGGGTCTAAGCTAGCCGAGCAGGAGCCGGGTGGGACGAAAAGCAGGCCTGCCCACAGATCCTTCTACATATAAGTAGTCCATGCCATGAGAGGTCTCTAGCCTCTCTGGCTTCCTAGTCACCCAGACAGGAGCCAGTCAGGCTTTAACATCCCACCTACAGAGAGGAAGCATCCTTCTATTGGCCCTTCAGTGTTCATTCACTGTTTTTGCGGGTTTTCACGTTTTAAGCTATGGTATAAACCTTCAAACTATCAGCCACTTGCCTGTACATGCTCTGCTTGTGTCCCACACTGGCTCCACTTTTCCTCAAACTATCCCTGCCACCACTACTGCTGGTCCCATGGATTAGTTGAATCCATGAGGCAACTGTCTTCAATTTCATCCTTTGCTCCCCATGGCAGCTTGTGGTGTGGTGGCTCAGCAACAGGGCAGGTCACACCTTTAGGTCTCTCTTGTCATAATGTTTAAAACTCCTAGGGTTCAAAAAAACATGGCTTTTCCATACAACATGTGACCACTGCCATTTTGACAGAGGTCAAGGTGACCTTATCACCATCTTAACTGAGGTCAGGTGACCTTACTGTCATCTTAACTAAATTCAGGTGACTTCACCGCCATCTTAACTGAGAGCCAGGTTAGGTGGCAAAGTGCAGTCATCTTTACTGAGGTATTTCCAGTCTGGTCTCCCCAGAGCTGACTCTGTTGCATGTGTGTTTTGTGCAGTAGCATGCCTTTCGTAGGGCCCACCAGAACATCCACTTCACCCAATTCCTGTTCACTGTGTGTGTGTGTATGCATACATGTAACTTAAATGCACCTATGTTTACTGTTAAATGTTATAACTGTCCATTATATCTCATTCTAGAGTACAAAAACAATAAGTTTGATGTTTTAAATTGGTATGTTCTTTTAATTCTCTTAATCCAACCCTGCTTTATCTGTTAAGTTGACAACCAGTACAGTCAAGCTCAGACTCAGATCTCCAGGAAGATTCTATACTGTAGTTATACCTGATGAACAGCCCTCAACTGCTCAGAGATCTGGGGAATATGGCATTTTAATTATTAAAACCTTTTCATAACAAAAAGAGACAGGTTGGCTCCTAGCAGCACTCTAGTCCTCCAAAGAAGACAGAAGACAAATGGACACAAAACATCCATCCACAATTCGCTTCAACTGCCAAGCCCTGACCACTGAGAAGAACTGTCTTTTATCTAAACTAAAGATCTTTAGACAATGAAAAGAATCACTGGAATTGACAGCCTAGATGCTCAGTTCGAGGTAGGCTTGTCTTCCTGCATATTTCTTAGCCCACAGAATCTTCTGGAGCCTGGCAGAAATAGCAAAAGGAAAATATGACCCTCAGTGACCATGGAGGACCATAAGGAGTGGCTCTAGGTGCCAACCAAGCAAGTTCTCTGTCATTTTTTAATCAATTACTCCTCAAGTGAAATTTTATCCTTCTCAAAGATCTCTGATGCAATTTGACAGCTGAGAGGTTTGTCAGTTTTAAAAAAAAATGTCGTCAAACATGTGTCAGCAGAATACAAATACAAATTATTAAGGCATGTACCTGCAAGTTATAAAGGTGTGAGGACAAATGCATGCTATCAAATTTCTCTCTCATGCTGCCTTTCATAGTCTTAAAGATACTTTTCATTATGCAAAACTATCTGTCACAATTATTTTGATATAAAGATGATGCTGTTTAAAACTTATGTTTTCATAAACCCCAAAATTATTGTGAATTCCAGGAAGCTAAATTGAAGGATTCACCTTAAACAGGTCAGATACACCCCTCTCAATTCCCTGATCCTATTTTTTTTTTTGCTAAACTTAATTTTGCTCTCTGTTCTGCCAATATCTTAAACAGCGGTAAGAGACACCAGGCATTCCCATACCACAAACTCTGGACAGGAGCAAAGAGACCTGAGGATGTGACCAGCACCAGCTTTCTCAGGTCCCGCCCCCCAAGATAATGCCCACAAATAAGCAGAAAACAGTCTTGAGAATCTGCCTCCCCAATTCCTTTAACCTGTTGTGCCTAACCTCCTGCCTTTTTATTATAAAAAAGAGATGGGGATGTAATGGTCTGTTCTGTTCCTTTAAGAGACAAGCCCAGTCCACTCCCTTACCCATCCACTGCCAAGGTAGGCAGATCTTCCTTCTGCTTCCAGTCTGATCTCTTTTCTTTCTGTCTCTCTCCCAAAGAGGTAGCTGCTGCCATGTCTCCTCTCCTCTCTCCCAGCTCTCTGTTTCTTTTTTTCTCTCTCTCTATCTCTTTTTGCTCTTTCCCCTTCTCTGCTTTCCCCCATCCCTTCCATAATACACCAAATAAACACCCACTTACTCTGCATGGCATGCCTAAGAGGTCTCTGTCTCTCACCTGCCACATGGCTCCCTGTCTGGGACTCATGACTCCTCTTGGCCTGCTGCCCACTGCTGCCACTCGGGAAACTGAGCTGCCACTTGGCTTTCTGCCTGGGATTTGCTGCCCCTCATGCCCATGGGCCATTCAGGGACCTATGGTGTTTTATTTTTACCATAACACTGACCAACTGTAGTTGGATAATCTTTTGGAGGACTGGTAATTGAAGCAGACTAAATCCTGCTCTCTCAGCAGTCACTGACTGCGTATAGCTCATCAAGTAGATGATGGGCCCTATAAAATTTTCCCTATTCACAATGGCATGTCAGTTGATACAGTCATTATGCAGGTCTTCCTTAGACAGTCATATTGTCAAGATTTCATGGGTATGGCATCCCTGGGATGGCTAGGAGACACTGGCCTTAAGCATTCTGGTCCTCTGCCTCTTAAAAGTCTTTCCATCACTTTCCTCCAGTATTTCCCAAGTCTTAGGTGTAGGGTTTGCACTGTAGATGTATCAGGTTAGGTTGGGCACAGAAGGTCACATGTTCTCTGCAGTTTAAACAGATGTAAATCTTTATAACAATCTGTACACTGCAATACAAAAGGAGCTCTTTAATGAGTAAGGAAAGTTGCACTTTATTTTTCTTATTTATGTATGACATTATTTTCCTTTCCCTTCCTTCTTTCTTTCCTTCCTGCTTTCCTTCCTTTCTTCCTTTCTTTTCTTTTTCTGTTTTGAGAGGGTGTTGCACTAGGACAGATCTTGCTGTCCTAGAAATTGCTATCTAAATCAGGCTGGCCTTGATCTCTCAGAGATCTACCTGCTTCTGCTTCCCAAGTGTCAGGGGCCAGCCTTTACAAAAATACCTTTCTCCAGAGTGGAGACATAGGTATCTAGAAATATAGCAACAAATATGAAGATGTGAATGAAAATAATAAATGCAGAAACATATAGAATGGTATCAGGAGGGAATTTTTCAGTGAGTACTGAAAATTCTCCCATGTTTAATTTTCCAACAGCTTAATAGACCCCTGGCCCCAAAAGGTAGCAGTAGAACAAAGGACTGCATTAACATACAAGTTGAAAATCACAGGCTACATCCCTAGACTCACGCCCTAGACCAAACACTCTGTAGGCAAACCACACCCAGGGTGGAATCCAAGTTATTTCCATAAAGGGACCTGGAACTTAGTTGGATCCTTATACTTTTGTTTTAGGTAGGAACCAACTACCTCCCTAATTCCAGGAGCACAAGGTCTGGCAACTAGCCACACCTGTTGACAATAGCTTTGGGAGAACAGAACTGATTTACTTTGCAACTAGGTAGGACTTTTGCTTGAGGTAGAAGTACAATAACCTTCAATGAACTAGAAACAGGTCTCAGACACTATGACCTTTGGCCTTTTGTGCCTCCACACCCAAGAGCTGGCATATGCCAACATCCCTGGCCAGAGAGCTACAGTTGCCTTTGGGAGGACACAAGGACACATATTAAAAATGTAATTAGAAGCTGGGCAGTGGTGGTGCACGCCTTTAATCCCAGCACTTGGGAGGCAGAGGCAGGTGGATCTCTATGAGTTTGCAGATAGCCCGGTCTACAAGAGCTAGTTCCAGTACAGGCTCCAAAGCTACAGCGAAACCCTGTCTTGAAAAAACAAAAGTAACAAAAACAAATAAAATATAACTAGAATCTGGGTTGATACAGAAACATGGCAGTTTTAGGCTCTCCTCCAGCATCTATGACCTCTCCAGTTCACATGCTCCCTTGATCAGAGACACCTTGGGTAGAACTTAGCTTGGATTTTAACCAGCATGCATTCTGAGATGAGAGAGGGCCATCACAGAAGGAAACATGTTCAGTACCTCCAAGAGAAGCTACATTGTGGGAAAGAACATGACTCATTCCAGCAACTGGGAAAAACAAGTAGAAGAAAACTAAAGGATGAAAGACCCAAATGAATCCAGACCCACCCAGCTGTAGGGCCCTCTCTTCTCTGCTTACAGTCCTCAACTTCTCACTCACTGCTCCCCTACTTTACCCCTTTATCTTGACCCTACAACCCCTAACCCGTAATGCCTATTCTCTCCCCCAAACCATCCTCACCCTCTCTTGACCTTGGGTGGGGTGTGATACTGCCTACTGGACTGTTCTTCACCACACCCTCATCCCTGTCTTAGCTCTCTCCTCCCTCTCAAACCTCTGCTCTGCCACAGCCCCCACTAACTTAGTCTTCTTTTCCCATCCCTCCTTCCCTTGCTACACGCTCTACCTCAACCCCAACAACACCCTTGTTCCCCCTATGCTCTTGCCACCTCTGGTATGACTCACCATATCTTCACTCTGAGCCTTGTTCACCCTCACACATCTCTGCCCTGTCATAGACCAAAGCAGCTTCTTTATTAACCAATGGTATTAAAACATATCCATATCTTACAGAGGAGAATCCCACATCACTGTGGGAAATCACCCGTGATTAATAAAAGATCAGAACCACTAAGGGACAAAATGAAAGTATTTCCCTAGAGTCAGCACATAGAAATCCAAATCAGTAGGGTCAGGTGACATCTTGACCTGGCAGCTGAACTTGACACTGTGTAAGCATCATTGATGTGTTACTAGTTTTGAAAGTCATGAAAGATATAAGATTGACAGTCTGATCTACATAGCAAGTTTCAGTCCAGACAAGGCTATATTGTGTGACTCTGCCAGCGCCCCCCCCCAAAAAAAGGAAGAGAAAGAAAAATCAAAAGAAAGAAAAAACGAAAGAGAAAAAGAAAGAAAAAATACCCCAACAACAATGCATGAATGGTGTAGGAGGGCCTTCTTTCTATGTGTTGCTTTCATTGGTTGAATAAAGAAAACTGCCTTGGCCTTTTGATAGGGCAAAACTTAGATAGGCAGGAGAAAAGAGAACTGGATGCTGGGAGGAAGGTGGGCAGTGTGGCAGACGCCATGGCTCTCCTCTCCAAGAAGGATGCTGGTTAGACTCATGCCGGTAAGTCACAGTCAAGTGGCCATACACATTAATGGAGATGGGTTAAACAGATATGTAAGAGCTAGCCAATAAGAGGTTAGAACTAACGGGCCAGGCAGTGTTTGATGAATGCAGTTTCCATGTAATTATTAAGGGATTAAGCTAGCTGGGCGGTGGGAAGCAGTCCACCACTTTACATTACAACACATGAGGGGTATCATTTTTCCAAATCCAAATCCTTGAGAATATTTATTTTGTAGTAATCACCCTAGCACACATGAAGTGCTCAACTCACTGTTATCTTGAGTTACATATTCTAGTGCTAAATACTGTAGAATGTTTTCATGTGCTTATTGGTCATTTGCATATCATATTGAGGTAAATATCTTTCCTCATGTTTTGGTTGTATTATTTGTTTTATATTGTTAACTTGGGGTTTCAAGAGATAAAGACATTACATAATGGCAAAATGATATGTTCAACAACAGTATACTCCAATTCTAAGTGTCTATTTATTTAATATCAGAGCTTCCAAATAAGCAAATGTTTATTACTAAAGTAAGAAATTAATATCAACATGGTAATTGAGGATATTTAAATTACTTGCTTTCATTATTTTTATTTATGTAGCTTTGTTTCCTGAGACAGTTCAAGGCTGCCTTTGAACTCACAGAGATCCACCAGTTTCTGGCTCCCTAGGGCTGGAATTAAAGGTGTATGTTCTCACACTTGACTTAATTCCTCACTTTCAATAAGGGAAAGAACAGCCAGATATCAATAAAGAGACAAGGCAACTAACTGACTTGGACCTCTACTATGACCCCAAACATGGACCTCTACTCAGATCCTAACTATGCATAGAATAATACAACCTGTACTATTTTTTTACCATGCTTCCCTGTTTTCTAAAATTATTTTATGTACATTGGTGTTTTGTCTGCATGTATGTCTATGTGAAGATGTCAGGCATACTGGAACAGGAGGTATAGACAGTAGTGAGTTGCCATGTGGGTGCTAGGAATTGAATTTGGGTTCTCTGGAAGCACAGTGGAGAGCAGCACTGACCCAAAACCTGCATCAGAAGGATGTGGATCCAGCAACAGGACCCAGAACCTTCTGCTTTTCACTGCCAGATTGTCACTGCAGGGGCAGCCATCCTGTTGGACTGAGTAGCTTCCCAGTTCCCTGTCTCCAATGTTTATGTAGGCATTGCTGGACTTCTTAGTGCATGTCACAGAAAGTCACCTATAATAGTAATAATATTATAAAATGTCACCTTCTCTGTTATAAAATGGTCCCTTTCTATTGTATATAGTCATACAAAAATAAAAAATACATTCCTTTTTTGTTATAGAAAAGGGTGACTAGAAAAGCATGGTTATATTAAATTTCTATTACAAAATTGATATCCCTGCCTGGTGCTTTAATCCCAGCACTTGGGAGGCAGAGACAGTCAGATCTCTGTACGTTTGAAGTCAGCATGATCTGAGCTAGTCCCAGGACAGACTCCAAAGCTGCAGAGAAACCCTGTCTCAAAAAAATGAATATTCCTAACAAAATTTAACTCCCAGCTGAATGTCTTAGGTGGGGTGGGGTCCTCCTAGTCTGTTTTACACTGACCTAGATACTGATAAATTATATACACAGGAATAAAAACTCCACATTTCAACTAAGGAGATCTGGCTATCTTGTGGCCTATACTAGGGATGGGTACATAACCATGTTCTTTCCAGATCTCTAGCTCAAGTAATTCCATGTTAAGGGCAAAGTCTACCAAGGAACACCAAGAAAACAGTACAAGTTGATAAGAAAGAGCCCAAGTGACTGCACAGAGTGAAGACCATGAAATGCTGTGTCCGCAGCATCATGATTCATCTGGTTGAGTCTGATGGAAAGGGAGAGTGGTGGCACCAGATGAACTCTCATGACTTCTCTGGAGAATCTTCAACCTACAGCAAGGAAACACATCTTTTGAAGGATCTGAGGAGAGCCTGGGTCAGTTCCCCTGGGCACCCTGTACCAGTCATCACCACCCCACAGCCACCCTCACTGAGGGTCATTCAGTTCCCTCCTCCATCACCCCTGGGCTCTCCATCCTGGATCCCCTACTGTCTTCCTCCTTTGTTCCCTTGTCCCAGAGTCCCAGGCCCTGCTGCAGACCTGGAGATGAGAATAAAGTGGTGATGACTAGCTCTGCTTCCTGACTCAGGACTGTTCGGTCCAACCATGTCCACCTGAGCAGCACAGATGGGAGTAAACTCCAGCAGTAGCTCAGTCCACCGGCCTTCAGTGGGGACACTGCTCCAGGGATTCTGGAGGCTGCTGCTGCTGCTGTTCAATTCATTTCTATTCCGAGTGTATGAGTGTGAGGCTGCATGTCTGTATGTGCACTGTGTGAAAACCTGGGGTCTGTGGAGAAGAAGGGGTTGGATATCTTGGACCTGGAGCTGTATAGTTGTAAGCTGCCTTGTGGGTACTAGGAATGGAACCCAGGCCTGATCCATGAGCAGCAAGTGGTATTGCCACTCAACCTTCTCTTTATTTATATCTTCTTTATCTTTGTCTGTGGGGTGCAATCTTCTTCTCATTTTATACTGAATCAAACTACCACGTTCTTTAGTGTTCCTGTTGTCTCCACATCTGCATCATGGGACCCTCCTGATTGGGAGTCTGCTCTGAACACTTACCTGCTCTGTTCCCTGCTCATTCCCCACTGGTCTGTAATTTGATTCCTGTCCTTTCTAGGCTGAGCATACACAAGCTACTGTGGCAGGTGACATGAACTCCAGATCTCCTGCCTCCTTTCTCAATAAGATGCTATAGATGAGGGACAAGAGTGGGATTCTAGAAATTCACTCTGGCTTCTTCACTGACCAGTCATCTTTCCCTTACCCCACTACCAAAACTGCCCTCAGTACCTTCATTGTCAAGAATTCTCAGAGAAGCAGTGGGAGGAAGCAAGGGAGGCTTAACAGCAGGACAGAAATGTTGGGCTTGATGGCCAGAGACAAAGGCTGCTGGTTCACATATGGAGCAGCAGTTGGCAAGGCTGAAGTGGAAACACAAGTTGTGTCTTTGATCAGACCGCAAATCTGAGGAAATCTCTAATCTACATGGGTAGTAGAAAAAAACAAGATCTCCCGAGTAAATTGGGAGCATAGAGACCTTGGGAGGGGGTTGAAGAGGGGAGATGAAGGGAAGGGAGCAGAGAAAAATGTAGAACTCAATAAAGAAAACTTTGCAAAGAAATAAAAAAAAATCTGAGGAAATCTCACCATAGCTTCTGGGTCCTCAGGTAATTCAGTAACAGAGTCCCTCCACCCTTGCTATGCAACAGCTGTCAGGTGGGTTCTGAGTAGGAAGGGAGAAAGGGTGTGTTCCCTTATGAAGCTATAGTAGGGGAAGGAGGGTAATTATGGGACCCTATCTTTCCTGCTGGCAGGAGAGCAGGCATGAGGGTGACCCGTGAGGATGGTGGCAGGGAAGAAGAAACATCAGGTAAGATGAAAAGCAACCGTGAGTGCAGAATGAGGAAAAGGCCAGGAAATACAATGTTACAAAAGGAGTAGGCTGCATCCCGACGCCCAGGCTAGCTTACACTTGAAATAATCACATAGGCCATGTTCCACCACCTGGCTAGCTTAACCCCCGAAATAACCACACAGAAATTGTATTAATTAAATTACTGCCTGGCCCATTATATCTAGCCTCTTCTTGGCCAACTCTCACATCCTGATCTAACACATTTCTATTCATCTGTGTTTCACCACAAGGTCATGGCTTGCCGGGAAAGATTCAGCATGTCTGACTCTGGCGACTCCATCAGGGCTCTCTCTGCCTGCCTTCTTCCTCCCAGCATCCAGTTCTGTCTTTCCCGCCTACCTAAGTTTCTGCCATATTAAAAGGCCAAGGCAGTTTCTTTATTTAACCAATGAAAGCAACACAAATAGAGAAGGACCTCCTACACCAATACAAGGATGCTCAGACTGTGACAACCAGCGAGGACCACAGAGAGTAAACAATGTACACACAAGTAATGAGATAGGAGAGGAGAAGTGAAATGAATGACAGAAAAAATGGTCATCAGTCCAAGACCTCAGGGTGATTAGGTTATTACACACAGACATAGACACAGACACACACAGAGGCACACACACATACACACATATACACATACACACATACACACATATACACATACACACATACACACATATACACATACACACATACACACATATACACATACACACACACCCCATCTGCAGTGAGTTTCCTCCTCTTCTTCCCAGTTACCTGTAGGCTCCAGGTTTTTTTCCAAGAGTGATTTGAACTCCTTAAGCCAGGACCTGCACTCCCCTGTGAAGTCATTTTTAAGAAAGTTGTTACTTCTCTATCTTTCTCCCACATCTCCTTCATCTGGCTGGATCCAGGGTCAACTTCAGTCCACTCTCCAGTGCTTGAGTCAACATGGACCATTTTGTGTCCATTGAGGCCAAAGTCCCAGGATCCATTAAAACGTCCATCTACTTCATGCCAACAACACAGCCTGGCCTGCAGAGAGAGGGGCTCTGTGCCCATTGGAAAGAGATCAGCCTCTGGCCTTGATGAATCCTGTCTACCTACCCTCCTCCCTTCCCATCCTCTGACCTTACTCTACCCTCCACATTTTAGCCTTGCTGCTGGAACTCTTTAGTGGGACTACCAGACATTCATTTTTTTCCCTTCATGGAAATAATGAATGTTTTTAACCCGTCACAAATCCTGTCCTTTTCTTCAGGGGGCCATCTGATAGTTTATTTACTTTGTAGCAATGGGGGTTGAACCTAGGGCCTAATGCATGATAGGCAAGCACTCTACCTGTGAGCTATATTTTTTTACTATGTGGCCATTTGAAACTTACCTTGGATTTACTTTTCACCTGCTTCACGTGAATCACTTGTTCTTTGAACAGGTCAGCTCCCTGTTAAAACAGGGAGTGTTTTAACTGTAAATCTATCTATTAGAGTGTCAACTTGTGGTTCCCAGGTCTTGGTGGTATTCAGTCTGCTTTCCAAAAGACCAAAGACATGGCAATTATCACAGGATATAAAAGTCTCTTCAATCAGTTGGCTTTGGATTTTGTGCCACCATGATTGACACCCTGGATTGCCAACAGTGAAGCTGTAGCAAAGAGAAGCAGCATCTGTAAAGGAAACATGCAATGAGGTTAGGGTGCGAGGCAGGGGTTCAGAGACAGTCTCTGCCTGTGGAACAAGGAAGCCCTTCTGGAATGATGTATTCAAAAGAGAAAGAGAGAAAGGAAAAAAGAAGAAAAGAAAAGAAAGACTTGAACATCTTTGCTGGTTAGCTCTATCCAGTTTGATCCAGCCTAGACTCACCTAAGAAGGAGTATCTATTGAGGGAGTGTTTTAACTGTAAATGATTAAGGAATGTCCAGCCCCTATGGGCATTACCATTCCCTGGGCAGGTGGTCTCTAGCTGGATAAGAAATATAGCTATGTAGGAGCTAGTGATCCAGACAGCAAGCAGCATCCTCCATGGTTCCTGCTGTGTCTCTTTGGCCTGGAAGTGAGTTCCTTGGTCCTAGATAATGCTGTGGGGCAAGATAGCCTGCCTCTGAGTACCTGCCCTGACTTCCTTCAGTGACAGACTATGACATAGAAGTAAGAGTCAAATAAATCAGTTTCTTCTTTATGTTGTGATGTGGGTTTCCCCTCTCTCTGTATGCTGCAAATGTTTTATTACTAGTGGTTAATAAAGAACTGTCTTTGGAAATATGGCAGGGCAGAATAAAGCCAGGCAGGAAATCAAGAGATATAGAAAGTAGGCAGAGTCAGGGAGATTAACAAGCAGTCTCCTAATACAACATTGATTTTGGTAGAGTGTTTATCACAGCAATAGAATGATACTAGAACAAAACATTGGCAGATCCTTGGGTGATGGAGTGATTGTTTCCTGGACCTGGTCAGTGAGTAGGACAAAGAATATCCAGACTGCTTAAAGCTGGCAATGGAAGAGTGGAGATCAAAAATCTCAGAGAAGTGCATGTGCCAGAGTGGATGGAACAGCAAACATTTCCAGGGGAAGAGTGCAGAGTCCATGCTGTCTGTGGATGCTGAAGCATCCCTGCTGAGAAGCACAGTGAGGACCAGGGAGAAGGGTACCAGCATTGCTGGAAGTGCAGGGATGGTGATGATAATGGCTCAAGGCTTGGGTAGGGCGAGGAAACTGTATTTCTAACTTGGAATTCCACCAGTATGGTACAGAAAACTGCATCAGGTGGAATGGGGTCAGGAGGCAATAACATCAAGGACAGAGGTGCATTGATGAGTGGGGGGACACGCCTTGAAACATAACTTCTTAAAGGGGTCATGGTCGAAAGAAAACAAAATCCTAAATATAGATAGATGGTTAACTAACCCACATGTGGCAGGATATTAATAATTAAAGACAAAACAGATGACCAAGTAACTGAAACTGCTGTCCCATGAAAACCCCGACTCCTGTGCCCACTGTTTAAACTGAACCACTGGGGCTACAGAGGTGGTACAGGGGTTAAGGGCACTTGTTCTTCTTGCAGAGGATCCAGGTTTGATTGTCAGCCACCACACATGGTAACTCACCACTGCCTACAACTCCAGTTCCAGGAGACCAAACGCCCTCTTTTGTCCTCAAAAGGCACCAGATGCATATGTGGTGCACATACATACATTCAGTCAAAACAAAATTAATCTAAAAACAAAAACAAACCCTAACCACCTCAAAGACAGCCCCAGATTGCCTTCCTGGAAAGACCAATAAGACAAAAATAAAAGCAACCATTCAGTCCAGCAGCCAGTACAGTCATTCTTTTTACATTGTTTTTTTACTGCCCTGTCACTCAGGAATGAACACAGAGATGCTCCTGCTAATGGTTAGTGTGGTGGTTTGAATGAGCCCGTCCACTGTAGAGCAGGATGTTTGAATAGTTGGTCCCCAGTTAGTGGTAGCTGTTTGGATAGGTTTAGGAGATACGGTTGGCTGAAGGAATATGTCACTGGAGGTGTGGATTTAAAACTTTTTCCCATATCTTCATCTCTGGACCTTGCTTGACTTTAAGATGTGGGCTCTAAGCATGTCACGGTATCACATGGCTCTGATCCCAGCAACTGAGAGGCAGAGGGAGGCAGATTTTTATGAGTTTGAAGCTAGCATAGTGAGTTCTAGGCTACTCACCTATGTAAGTAGGAACTATATAGTGAGTCCTTGTCTCAAAAGCCCAAACCAAACTAAAAATACATGAGTGCTAAGCTTGCTGCTCCAGCCACCATGCACGCCAGGTGTCATGCTTCTCTGATGAGAGGTGAAGAACTCTTGTCCTCTAAAACTCTAAGATTCCCAACCCTTTTGTAAGTTACCATGGTCTTGTTTATCACAACCATAGAAACATGACTAATACATCTACCATATGAATACCTAAGTCTTTACAGGACAGGTGATCTCTGTTACACCTGCTCACCTCTGCTCTCATAGCTTGAAAGCAGATAGAAAACACTCCCATGAAGAGCACGGCTGGACCTGACTCTAGGGCCCTATGACCCAGGACAATCTGTCAGCCTGAACTATCAGTTCTAGAAAATGACTCTGGGTGGAGTTCATGGCAGTGTCTAATTGGACAATCACCTTTCCTGGACAGAACCAGGCTGACCAAGCTGCAGCAGGGAAAATACACTTTATTTCAATGTGGGACCTGTTATGATCCTGGGCCCTGGGAGAGAGTAGCCTGTGGTCCTGGGCTATTAGAAGGCCTGCCAGGCCTCAGGCAGACATCATGAGGTGAGCTCTTTCCCACTAGGTTACAAGGTGCACAGGTCACAGACAAGATGTCCAAAAGTGAGACATCACTGCAGGGATATAGCAGGTCACTTGTGTGTCGACAGCTCCCTAGCAGGAAGAAATAAGGACTCTTGTCTGACAGAACATCTCCTGTTCCCCAGATGCTTGTGAAGATCTTATCTACATGAAGAGACTGAAGTTAGTTCTCAAGTAAGCTGCCACCTCTCCCTCAGCAAGCACCTTAGGCTTCAATATCCTTCATGGTTATGGGATCCAAGGAATCCACCGGACAGCAAAGGAGACATCAAGAGGGCCTTAATCCAGGCCCTCCTCCTGTCATTTTTAGCTGACTGAGGAGTCATAGGCAGCATAGAAGTTGCTGCTGACTGGGAAACATGCATCTTTGGTGGAAAATTTGAAGTAACTCTGTGGAGGGTGGGCACAAATACTGGTATATGGGGTATATCCTAATCTGGAGTCCCCCCTCCTTCCTAAATGAACACCAGTATCTGATGTCACCTCCCCAGGAGGTAGACTATATGAGCCTCGGAGCAAGGGCCACTTTCAACCCCCCCTCAACCAGAACCATTGCCAGAGTCTCCCACAGTGGACAAGGTATGCTAATAGCTGATGAGCTGAGCTACAGACTACCACCTAGTGGAAGAGGGTGTAATTGCACTTTATGGGTGGGAAAGTGGGGAAGTCTGGGTAGACACGTGGAAATAGAACCTGAGTTTGGTCGGTCAAATCTGTAATCCAAGAACTTGAAAGACTGAGGGAGAAAAGGGATTATTGCAGATTCTATAGAGTGTGCTATGGTGTGAAATTCTGCTTTAAAACAAAACAAGAGGTTAGAGAAAAAAAATGTACAAACATGTGTGGCTATGGATGTCTTGTCCCTGGAAGCATCTACTGTCATCTGCTGGAAAATACTTTGGGAAAGTGGAAAAGAAAGTTCAAGGAAAAAGAGGTCCAAGAATGATGAAGGACTTGTGGATAAAACCCCAAAAGGCAGTCCTCAGAGCATAGACTGCCTTAATTCTTGGGGAGCTGTCTGAGATCACCTCCTTGAAGGGTCCACACTGGTGATTCAGTTTGGGCTCCCATGGATCCCAGGGGTGCTGAGGGCATCACTAGCTACTCCCCTCTGCTGCCTCATCCTCCTCATTCATGGGGCCCCTTCCATCCCTGCTGCAGTAACTTTCCCCCCAACTTTGTAAATCCACTGAAGAGAAAAAGGGTGGGATGGGGTGTGGGGTGAGGACCAGGAAGCTCGGACTTAAGTCCCTGTGATAGAAGAGAAACCAGGACCTTCCTGTAAGACTGTGACCTTCTTCAACTAGATAACACAGCAACCTACAAAATGGGAAAAGATGTTCACCAACCCTACATTGGACAGAGGGCTGATCTCCAAAATATAGAAAGAACTCAAGAAATTGGTCATCAAAAAAAACAAAGAATCCAATAAAAAAAGTGGGGTACAGACCTAAACAGAGAACTCAAAACAGAGGAATATAAAATGGCTGAAAGACACTTAAGAAAATGCTCAACATTCTTAGCCATCAAAGAAATGCAAATCAAAACAACTCTGAGATTCCATCTTACACCTGTAAGAATGGCCAAGATCAAAAACACTGATGACAACTTATGCTGGAGAGGATTTGGGGTAAAGGGAACTCTCCTCCATTGGTGGTGGGAGTGCAAGCTGGTACAGCACCTTTGGATGTCAATGTGGCAATTTCTCAGAAAATTAGGAAACAACCTACCTGAAGACCCAGAAATACCACTGATGGAGGAAGGTCATTGGTTAATTAATAAAGAAACTGTTTGGCCTCATAGGTTAGAACATAGGTGGGTGGAGTAAACAGAACAGAATGCTGGTAGAAAGAGGAAGTGAGGTAAGACACCATTTCCTCTCCTCTCTGGGGCAGATGCGATGAAGCTCCGACCCAGGATGGACGTAGGCTAGAATCTTCCCAGTAAGCACACCTTGTGGTGCTACACACATTATTAGAAATGGGCTAGTCCAGGTGCGAGAGTTAGCCGAGAAGAGGCTAGATATAATGAGCCAAGCAGTGTTTAAAAGAATACAATTTGTGTGTTGTTATTTCGGGGCATAAGCTAGCCATGCGGGAGGTGGGCGGGACGAAAAGCAGGCCCGCAGCTCCTACTACATACCACTTTTAGGTATATACCCAAAGGATGCTCAATTGCACCACAAGAACATGTGCTCAACTATGTTCATAGCAGAATTATTTGCCATAGCCAGAACATGGAAACAACCTAAATGTTTCTCGATCAAAGAATGGATAAGGAAAATGTGGTACATTTACACAATGGAGTACTACACAGTAGAAAAAATAATGGCATCTTGAAATTTGAGGGCAAATAGATGGATCTAGAAAACATAATGCAGACCCAGAAAGACAAATATCTTATGTACTCACTCATAAGTGGCTCTTAGACATAAAGCAAAGAAAACCAGCCTACAATTCACAATCCCAGAGAATCTAGACAGCAAAGAGGACCCTAAGAGAGACATACATGAATCTAATCTACATGAGAAGTAGAAAAATGCAAGATCTGAGTAATTTGGGAGCATGGGGATCATGGGAGACAGTAGAAGGTGGAGGGGAGAGGAAAGGAGGAGAGCAAAGAAAAAATATAGCTCAATAAAAACAATTTTTAAAAAAAGACTGTGACTTCCTGACTCAGTAGTCCAGTACCCATCCGCAGCCACTGCCCTCCCTCCCCCAGTTAAATCCAGGCAACTCACTGGTGGGCATCTTAGACCACAAACAGCTCAGTAGAACCAAAAGGCTCAGATTCTAGGAATGATTGCACCCAGCAGCTGCAATCCTTGCCATGGTTCCTTCCTGAAACCAACTACAGATAGGCCTGGTTGGAGCTGCAGAGAGAATTGGGAAGTCCTCAGTACAGCCTTGCAAAGGATCCCACTCATAAGTGACTTTTAGACATAAAGCAAAAAAAAAAAATCAGCCTACAAATCACAATCCCAGCGAACCTAGACAACAATGAGGACCCTAAGAGAGACATACATGGATCTAATCTACATGGGTAGTAGAAAAAGACAAGATCTCCTAAGTAAATTTGGAGCATGGGGACCTTGGGGAGGGTTGAGCAAGAGGGGAGGGGAGAGGAGCAGAGAAAAAAAATGTATAGCTCAATAAAATCAATTTAAGAAAAAAGAAAGAAATGTGGTTGGTTTTTCACAGCTGAAAATGACGCAAACCCCAGGGCAACTAGCCAGACGTCTCCAGGCTAGTGCAGGGGTTGATAGTAAAGCCAAGCTGATTCCCAGCCCATTGGCTCAGGAACCAGAGGTTAGGACTGCTTCAAGCAGTCTTTAGAGTAGCGAGGACCACTTATGAGAGGTCCAAAAAGAAGAAAACAAAACACAACACACACACACACACACACACACACACACAATCCAAACACAGCAAGGACCACTCTGAGTGGTCCACTCACATTTTTACCTATGGGAAGTAATGAGGCAGAAAAATATCTGATGGGCCCTGGACCCCAAAAACAAATGTACCACCCAGTGAGTGCAGTGCTAAGGGAGAACTCAAGAGGCAGAAACAAATAAACAAACAAAAAACATCCGAGGGACACTAGGTCCCAAAGAAAAATCACCTCCTCACACGGGAGGACTACCCAGGGTGGTCTGGTCACATTTTTAGCTATGAGAAGCAACCAGAGATGAATGTCAGCAAAGGACTCAACCTTAGCTGTGGAGGCTGTGGTTGGGGGCTTTCCCCCATTTCTAGGAACACCAGAGAGTTGCCAGAAGCTCAATGGTCAATTCCTTGAGTTCATAGAAAGACTTAAGCTGACTGGAAGGGGAAAACTCATCAATCAAAGCCAGTGGTGTATGTAGAGGTCAGTGCTCAGGCAGATGGAATGTAGTGCTGTTGTGGAGAAACCCAGTTCTGAGTCCTGATGGCAGGTGGAAGGGCCTACTGAGTCTGTCAGCACCAATGTAATGGTTTAGCTAAAATGGCTTAGTTCCCCAAGGGTCAGCAGCAGCAGGTCATGAGGGGCAGCCAGTCCCACCACATGAGGCCACTGTAGATCCCAGGCAGGTAGGAGGGAAGCAATGGGTAAGAACTTGGCAGGTTGGTGGGGCAGCCAGTCCCATGAGGAGCTGCTGCACACCATGCAGAGAGAGTTTCAATATAGTTTATTCAGTGGGTTATGGAAGGAAAGGGAAGCAGGAGAGAGATAGGGAGAAACAGAGAGAGAGGAGGTGGGAGAGGAGAAGAGGCAGCAGCCACCTCTTCAGAAGAGGGATGATGAGAGAGAGCCTTCTGAGGCAGAAGATCCGCTTGCCCTGGTGGAAGGGGGAAATAAGTGGAGCTTGGGGCTTGTCTCTTAAAGAGACAGGACAGACTGTTACACTAGGATCTCCTGATCAGTGTGATAGGTTATTCTCAGAATGAACCTGAGTAGTAAACAACATTCCCTTGTCTCGTATATCAATGGACACTACAAATAGTCATTTGGTCCCCCGTGTCAAGGAGCTCCCCGTTGTCTCAGCCTTTCAAGCTATTCTGGGCAGGGAGCATAGGATGACCTGTTTCTTTCTGCACCTACTTCAAACTGACATTGGGGCATTGGCAACAGCGCCCAAGTAGACTGAAAGGCTAGCCAAAGGTGGCAATGGGGCACTCATCAGAAGCATGTGGTTCACAGACTCTGTTGAAGAGACAAGGTGCATTCACTTCAGCTGGACTGGTTCAGACCAGCTTTCAGGAAGTCCAGGGCTCAGCAGGCTATAGTCAAAACTGATGCTTAGATGTGTCTGCCAACCAAGTGGAAACCTATTGAGATAAGTCTAAACTAGGAACAGAAGTTAAAAATTTATGTACTTAAAGAAAAATAACACATTTGAAACTTTTAGGCCCATATTGAAATCCACATCATAGATAAAAGTAGATAACAGGTATCTGTTAAACAGCAGGAATAGACTCCTACCTTTGAGTCCTGGCAAAAACTACAGATTTTGGTTAGAAGCATGTGTATTTTTTTGCTGTCTAGAG
>NW_004949180.1:162619-164772 GCF_000317375.1 Microtus ochrogaster
CAAATTTTTTTCCTTTGGAAGAGAGACAAGGAAAAGACTGACCTTATTTTGTCTTGGAAAAGTGGTGCAATCATATCTCCAATGTCCTACTGTTTGTCCACAATCTGGACCAGGTCCTGGCAGCAGGTGTTGCACTGGGGCATCTCGCCCAGTGGTCAGCATCGTTGTAATCCAGGTGGAGACATGATGGTGTCTCACAATCTTCTTTGGAGACCTTGGGTCACTGCTAGAATCTTGGAGGCTCTGTTTTAATATAGTAATCTTTTTAATCATTATTTTAAATGCCATATTCTTCAGATCACTAAAGTATGAAGGTTGCCTAGGTATATTTAATGAGACAAATTTTGTTTCTAGTTACTTGTTTTAAGTCTGACTTTGAAAACATATACAGGGAACTAAATAAGGCTTATCCCAGTAATTAATTATATCAGTACTTTAATGATAACTGACCAACTTATATTTCCTGTCTATAATAAGTTAGTAGCTTTCATAAGACAAAAACTTTACATTGTGTCATGTTTAGTCTTAAAAAAAATAATGATTTTGAATTGAAGCTAACAAAGAAATTGAATTAGTCATTCCGAGGGTAAAAGCAGAGCAAGTTTGTATTCTGCTCCTTGATGCTATCTCCTGGGAAGGCAAGGAAAAGGTCACAGGGCAAAAATGGGAACAGGAGGAAGCTGAGGGGCTAACATTGCCCTTTACAAGTTCTAAGGCACTACACTCATATGCTAGGCCATATGTTCCTTTTGTCAGAGATAAGGAGGGCGACAGCCTTTTTAGGGAGTGAGAACTTTCTCCAAGCAACCTGAGGGAATAGGAGCTTTATCCAAATGCCTGACCTTGGGAAAAGGACTTTGTACTTTTATCTCTGTTAAGTATGAGCCTCAGAAAACAACAATTTTTCACTTGAAATTCCTCTTAGTATCAATACAAAATATTTTATGACTCAGTTTATCCAAATTGCTTAAACCCAACAAAGTTAGCAAAGACAAGGAGGCTAAACATACATTTCAAAGCCTTAATAGACCTTGAACAAGGAAATACGTTTTTAAAACATTAGTGAAATTTTTAATGCTTTTACTTTTTAATATAGTTTCCCATGTTATAGTGATCTCCCCATAACAAATTTTTCCCATTGTTATTTTACAACTGCAGTTTTGCCTATGTTGTGACTCTCAATTCAAACGTCTGACATGCAGGTGGTCCTAGACTAACCATGTACAACCCTCAAAAGACTGAGATTCATTGGTTTGGACACTGTTCCAAGCCCTTTATTAAACTGCTTAGGTTATGGTCTTCTGCATCACAGGAAATGAACATTTCTGTTTCTGGCGAGCTTTTGGTGCTTGGGCTCTGACCCTAATTTTTAGCCTTTTATTTTAAGTTCAAATATTAGCAATATAAAACATTTTATAAACACAGATGTCCCACAGCCTTAACTGTTCTTTTAAAAAATTAAAATCTCTTAAATGTCTTTTTTCAATATGAAAAATAAAATACCTCTTTCACTCCATCTTCGACAACATAAACATAGCCTGTTTTGAGATCTCAGCCTGTTCTACTTCACTGTAGCTCGTATTTCTGGTAACTATCACCTTGTACGGGCATTTCTAAGACTGTTAAGGTCCATTCTTGCAAGTGCACATTCTTTGGGATTCTTATGTCCTGCCATACATTTGTAAGACTCAGCTTTTTCCTATGATTCCTTTATGTCTTTATAACCATCATCACCTGGGTGACTCTTAAATTAACAAAGAACAAGGTACATTTTTTTGTATAAAAACATTGAGGTGCAGCTTTCATATTTTAAATCCTATATACATTTTTTAAACCTTGTTTTCCGAATGGGACAGGAGTCATTATGCAAAAATCTATCCCAATCCAAACTATCTTAGAGATCTGTTGTTGCCTCCACTCCACGTGGTCACCTTTAATCAAGAAGTCGATGAAATCATGCAGCATCCTTTTTTAAAAAACTCTAGCAAAATGGCAATCCAAAATTTAAAGGGAATCATGCTATGGTTTCTTTAAAATTACCCATGCATAGATTTTAAGTTATCAATTCCCAGTGTTACTAATCAACTTTTAACTAGTTTTATTTTAATTTTAACAGATTTTTTACTATATCTAACAAAATAAATTTGTAAATC
>NW_004949180.1:165282-166204 GCF_000317375.1 Microtus ochrogaster
CTTTTATAAACCTTCAATCCATTTCTCCTATAGCTTTTATAAACCTTCAATCCATTTCTCCTATAACTTTTATAAACCTTCAATCCATTTCTCCTCTCTTCATTCTTTCAGTCTCCTGATTTTTTCCCTCGCTTTCCAGACAACATACCAAAGTCTTTCTCACTCTTTAGACAACATAAAAACTCTTACCAAAGTTTATCTTATGGTTTCTTTCAGTAGTATATAATATAATGTATGGCCACAATATTTTAAACAAGAACAGAAGCATGTATATACTATAACAAATATAACTTTAAATTTACAGCACATAAAATCCTGCATCAGCATGAAATATCTGAGACTAACACTAGGTTTTATTTTCATATTCTAACCAATAATAATTGTAACCAGCTCCTCTAAATAATGACAAATATTTGTAAATCATTGGATCTGAATGACCAAAGCAGCTCTGGTGAAGGGAAGTCTGGCTACAGTGTCACAACACAGCCACTGCAGGTTAACATCTATAGCCAGTGGAACCAAACCTTGGCTAGGTTTGGCCATAACTCAAGGCCTGCAGCCCAGAGCAGGCCAAGGGAGGAGGCAGGGTGGTATACAGGATGGGGGTTTTAAGGGAAAAACCTGCAAAGGTGAAAGGGATGCAGTCGGATTGGGCAGAAGGAAAGGCCTTTCCAGCCAAGTCAGTATTCAACAGAAATATAAAGACAGAACACACAAGACCGACAAGCATAACAGTTACACAAAGGGTCCAAAACAGGCTCCTGTGGGTACCAGATGGTCTAGTTTGTTGAGAGCCCAGAGTTTCAGCTTCAAAAAGACCAAAAAATTATACAGATGGGTTGGAAGCCATTCAAGCTACCCGATCCCCAGATTATTCAGATATACAGATGTGTTGCGGGAGGTCCTTCCTCTCCTCCAGCCT
>NW_004949180.1:178752-195545 GCF_000317375.1 Microtus ochrogaster
CATTCCACAGGATATAGAAGAAAATGACTGGTAAACTGCCAATATAGGCAGACCTGTCTATAAAATTTTCTGATTTATGGAAATGTCTTCTGGATGCTATGAGCCTGTGAACTGAAGACTGGATGCCCCAACAGTACATAACAACACAGAAGAACTGTCCAGGAAGCAAGATGACTCTGTCAATTCTAAAATTTTAGAAGTTGCTTGCAATGCACTTCCTGTTTACTTGGGTAATATTATATCCTTCTGGAGTATTTGATGGAGTTGAAGAATTTATAGTTATAGTTTTCCTTAGTTATGATAAAGAAAGTAAATATAAGTATTGTTACTATAATTCTTGCTTGCTTGATAACTGTTTTGTTATATGTAATTTTACTATATTAAAGTTAAAACTTCCCTTTTGTTTAAACAGAAAAGGGGAAATGGTGTAAGAGGTCCTTCTGTCTATGTGTTGCTTTCATTGGTTAATAAAGAACTGCTTTGAGCCTATGGCAGGGAAGAACTGAACTAGGGAAGGAAGCTAGGCTGTGTTCTGGGAAGAAGAACTGCAGAGTCAAGAGACGCCATGGATCCACCACCAGATATAGACATGTGGAGACTTTGCTGGTAGGCCACAACCTCGAGGTGATGCACAGATTAACAGAGATGGGTTAAATTAATATGTAGAGTTAGCCAATAAGAAGTTAGAGCTAATGGGCCAAACAGTGACTTAATTAATACAGTCTCTGAGTGATTATTTCTGTTCTGGGCAGCTGGGACGGACAAGTGGTACTTTGCAACAGAAAAGTGTTTCCTGAAAATCACCATACACAGGTTGTGTTCCAGACATGGCCAAGATTGTACCTTGTGCTGGCAGCCGAACTTGATAGTATAAAAACCATGCAAATGGTACCAGTTTTAATGGTGTGAAGGTGTCGTGGAGGCTAGGCACTGTGTAGCAGGACTGGACTCCATGGAGGAAGCCCAGGATAGGAGACTCCACTAGTAAAAGTGAAGTTGTAGCAGAAGACCCCAGGATTTTGGAAATACCAGTGTCATAATATGACCTCCAAGAACAGCAACAACAGAAGTGAAGCCAGCCAGAGCTTAGAAGACCAGCTGTGTGTGCCACAGAGGACGAGCTGCAGAAGTAACTCAAGAGTTGATGGTGTGCAACACATAGTTCAATCATGGACCCTGTGACCAGGTCCTCACTGGGGACTCCATCCCTGGACCTGTTCTCAAAAAGAGTTTCCGGTGAAGGCAGACTATAAAGCCCAGATTAGGAGAAAAGTATAAGGAACTGCAGAATGTAAGAGCTTGCAGCAAAAGGGAAGGATTCGGAAAGTCCCAGCTAAGAAACTTGAGATGTCATCCCCAAAGAACAGCAGAGCTATAAGCTGTCTTAGTGTTCCATCATTGTGTAGAAACCACATAACTATGGTGATTCTTTAAAAAAAAAGTTTTGATTGGGACTTGCTTACATTTCAAAGGTTTTAGTCCATTGCCATCATGGCAGGGATTCTGACAGCATGCAGCAGACATGGTGCTGGAGAAGTAGCTGAGAGTTCTACATCAGGACCCATAGGCACAGAAAGAGAGAGCCATTGGGCCTGGTTTGGGCTCTTAAAATCTCAAAGCCCATCCCCAGTGACTCACTTCCTCCAATGAGGCCACACCTACCCCACGATGGCTACACCTCCTAGTCCTAAGTAATTCCAGTCCCTAATGATTTAGCGCTCAAATATATAAACTTTTGAGAGCTATTCTTCACATCACCACATAGGGCACATCTTAAGTTTCCTTCCTATGTTCTGCACCTCCACTCCAGACTGCAGGCCTGATCAGTGACTGGCTTTGTAGAATTCATCCATCCCTCCATTTCTACAGAGCAACTTTTACACAGCCAGCATCCACACACCCAGGATGACAACAGCTGTGAGACAAAGCCTGCCACACTATTCCACTGGCTGCTGATATCAAACCAAGGCATGATCACACAAACCCATAGGGACTTAAGAAAACTGGTGTTGTACCAGTGGCTTTACTTGGGGAGGGGCATACACACACACACACACACACACACACACACACACACACCACGATCACACGCGCATACACACACACAAACCCCAGAAAGTGAACCTATGACAGAACAAATTACCCACTGCAAAATGGTCCTTGGGATCCACTGGAATTTTGAGGGGGTTGCTAACAACGATGTGGTGAGGAGTTACTTACAGGACCTGGGATGAATTCACAGCAGCTCCATCCCTTGCAGAGCACACATCAGCTCAGGCTGTGACTCAGGAGACAGCACTGCTGAAACTGCACAGCTTGCAGCCTCAGGACAGGTCTGGGGTCTTCTCCAAAGCTGGTCTGTCAGGTACTTCTTCTATAGCCTAGGTGAGTCCTCCAAAGCTTCTGAGTTCAGCTTTCCCAAACAGAGGAAGTTGCATGTTTCTCAGTTTCAGGACCCTTGCCCCTCCTCTGAAGAGAGTGTTGCTGAAGGAGAAAAGAGTAAAAGCAACACGTGACCTTTCCAACAGGGCAGAGGACTTTGTCCCACAGACAGAGGAAAGATTAAAACAAACCCCAAGGATCAACTCTGCACAGGACCCAGGTTATTTAATTTCCAGTCCCTTCTTGGCTTGTGAACGGGATCCTCCTATGGGTTCAAAGTGGCAGCAGCAAAAAGATTGTATATGCTTTAAGATGTCTTCTGTTTCCTTAGGAAGGTCTTCTCCAACAAAACGACTTCACAGCTTGACCTTTCTGTCTTCAGCCACAGAAAAAAAGAGCAGAAAAAGTTTCTATATATAGATACATAATGTCAATCATCTCAAGTATCAGACAGAAGTCATGGGGTTCTCCAGAGTATCCTCAGAGGACTTCAGAAATTTGAACTGAGATTAAAATAAATACTGCTACACACACTGTACTCTGCTCTAGACCAGTGCTTCTCAGTCTTCCCAATGATGTAACCATGTGATACAGTTCCTCATGTTGTGATGACACCAACCATAAACTTATTTTCATTTCTACTACACAACTGTAATTTTGCTACTGTTATGAATTGTAATATAAATATCCAGTATGTAGGATATCCGGTGTGTGACCCCCAAAGGGGTCTAGACCCACAGGTTGAGAACTACTGTGACCATGCAGAAGGTTAATATCTGACTGCAAGATGAGGTATATTGCACAGGAAACTAGTTTTTAAGACATATAGTGTCCCACCCAAATCTTAAAACAAAAGTCAATTTCTTCAGAGTAATTTATAAATCAAGTTGCCGTGCTTAGGGAAGGCTTTTGTGGGCCTTCAGTTTCCAGTTACTGGGCCATGACTTTTATGAGTACAAACAAGAGCAAAGTTTTTAAAGTCATGTAGTGAAAGGCAATTCTTAAAAGCAAGAATTACTGGGTGTGGTAGCATACTTAATCTTTAAAGCACTCAGGAAACAGAATCTCTTCTGTCTCTGTGAGGTTAAGGCCATTCTGAACTACTGGCTTGGGCCAGTCAGGGCTATATAACTTTCTGGAGGCATTACATTTTTAAAAATCTTATTTTACATACAAATTCAAGTTCCCTCTTCCTCCTGTATTCCTGCTCCCCCTACCTTCTCCCCACCTCATCCCCATCCACTCCTCAGAGAGGATGAGGCCTCCCAAAGGGAGTCAACAAAGTCTGTCACATCACTTGAGGCAGGACAAAGGCCTCCTCCCTATATCTAGGCTGAACAAGTTATCCCTACAAAGGGAATGGATTCCAAAGAACCAGTTCATGCACTAGGGATAAATACTGGTTCCACTGATAGTGGCCCCACAGACTGCCTATGCCACACAACTGTCATCAACATTCAGAGGGCCTAGTCCAGTCCTATACTGATTTCCCAGCTATCAGTTCACGGTCAGTGAGCTCCCACTAGCTCAAGTAAGCTGTTTTTGTGGGTATCCCCATCATGGTTTTAGCCCTTTTGCTCATAATATCACTCCTCCTCTCTATGACTGGACTCCAGGAGTTCACTCCCAGTCCTTAGCTGTGGATCTCTGCATCTGCTTTCATCGGTTACTGGATGAAGGTTCTATGATGACAATTAAGGTAGTCATCAATCTGATTACAGGGGAAGGACAGTTTAGGTACCCTGTACACTATTGCTTAGACTCTTAGCTACGGTTATCCTTGTGGCTTTCTGGGAGTTTCCCTAGGAGGCATTACACTTCTGCTAAACACATAAAAAGTTACAAGATAAATTCTATCCCTCTTGAACAATGATTAAAAGTCATTCCAGCCATAGGCTCCTACTCTTCTTGAAACTGTGAAGAGAACTGAGACCACAAGTCAGCCAGCTAGGTGAACTGAACCTCAAAGAATGAGAGACTCCTCTAGGAAGGGCAGGGCCGCCACTTCACTCTTTCCTGAGAAGAGAAGATAGGGATGGCCATCCTACATAAAATCAGAAACCATAAAGATCTCTCATGCTCTTGGATTGGTAGGATCAACATAGTAAAAAAATGGCAATCCTACCAAAGGCAATCTATAGATTCAATGCAATTGACATCAAAATCCCAACAAAATTCTTCACAGACCTTGAGAGAACAATAATCAACTTTATATGGAAAAACAAAAAACCCAGGATAGCCAAAACAATCTGTATAGTGAAATAACTTCCTGAGGCATTACCATCCCTGACATCAAACTCAATTACAGAGCTACAGTAATGAAAACAGCTTGGTATTGGAATAAAAAGAGACATTGACCAATGGAATTGAATTGAAGACCTGGATATTAATCCACAAACCTATGAATACTGAACATGATAGAAGAGAAAGTGAGAAGTAGCCTGCAATGCATGGGCACAGGAGACCACTTCCTACATATAACCCTGTAGCACAGACAATAAGAACAACAATGAATACATGGGACCTCCTGAAACTGAGAAGCTTCTGTAAAGCAAAGTACACTGTCATTAAGACAAAAAGGCAACCTACTGAATGGGAGAATATCTTCCCCAACCCCACATCAGACAAAGGCCTGATCTCCAAAATATATAAAGAACTCAAGAAACTAGACATTAAAATTCTAAATAACCCAATTAAAAAATAGGGTACTGAACTGAACAAAGAATTCTCAACAGAAGAATTTCAAATGGCCAAAATATACTTAAGAACATGTTCAACTTCCTTAGCTATCAGGGAAATGCAAATCAAAACAACTTTGAGACGCGATTCAGCTCCGACCCAGGATGGACCTAGGCTAGAATCTTCCCGGTAAGCGCACCTTGGGGTGCTACACACATGATTGGAAATGGGCTAGCCCAGGTGCGAGAGTTAGCTGAGAAGAGGCTAGATATAATGGGCCAAGCAGTGTTTAAAAGAATACAGTGTCCGTATAATTATTTCGGGGTATAAGCTAGCCAGGCGGCCGGGGTGCTGGGGACGCAGCCCCGCTGCTCCTATTACAACAGAATGCTATTATGCATTCTTACTTACACCTGTCAGAATGGCTAAAATCAAAAACACCAGTGATAACCTATGTTGGAGAGCATGTGGAATAAGAGGAACACTCATCCATGGTGGGAATGCAAACTTGTGCAACCATTTTGGAAATCAGTGTGGTGGTTTCTTAGAAAATTGGGAGTCAACCTACCTCAGGATCCAGCAATATCACTCTTGCGAATATACCCAAGAGATGCCCAATCATACTACAAAAGCATTTGTTCAACTATGTTCATAACAGCATTATTTGTAATAGCCAGAACCTGGAAACAACCTAGGTGCCCCTCAATGGAAGAGTGGATAAAGAAAATGTGGAATATATACACATTAGAGTACTACTCAGTGGTTAAAAAAACCCAATGACATCTTGAATTTTGCATGCAAATGGATGGACATAGAAAACACTATCCTGAGTGAGATAACCCAGACCCAAAAATATGAATATGGTATGTACTCAGTCATTAGTGGATTCTAGTCATAAACAAAGGACATTGAGCCTATAGTTTGTGATCCTAGAGAAGCTAAGTAATAAGGTGAACCCAAAGAAAAACATATAGAGATCCTCTTGGAAATTGGAAGCAGACAAGATCGCCAGGCAAACGTTGGGAGCATGGGGGTGGGAGTGGGGTGGTGGTAAGAGGAGAGGAGAAGAGAGAGGGGAGAAGGGAGAAGTGGAGGGTTGGGGAGAGCATGGGGGAGTGGGAGGGTTGAGATGGAGGAAGGACGGATATGGGAGCAGGGAAGGGGATATCTTAATTGAGGGAGCCATTCTGGGGTTAGCAAGAGGCTTGTCTCTGGAGGGGTTCCCCGCAGCCCATGGGGATGACCCCAGCTAGGACCCTGGGCTGTGGAGGAGAGGGTGCCTGAACTGGCCTTGTCCCGTAGTCAGACTGATGACTATCTTGAATATCACCATAGAACCTTCATCTGGCGATGGATGGAGATAGAGACAGAGACCCACATCAGAGCACTGGACTGAGCTCCCAAGGTCTAGTTGAAGAGCAGAAAGAGGGAGAAGATGAGCAAGGAAGTCAGGACCATGAGGGCTTGGTTCATCCACTGAGACTGTGAGCCTGAGCTAATAGGAGCTCACCAACTCCAGCTGGACTGGGACTGAAGGAACATGGGATCAAACTGGACCCTCTGAATGTGGTTGACAATTGGGGCCGACTGAGGGGCCAATGATAATGGCACAGGGATTTGTCTCTACTGCATGTATTGGCTTTTGGGGATCCTATTCTCTTTGGATGCATATCTTCCTAAGCCTGGATGTAGGGGGGAGGGCCTTGGACTTCCCCACAGGTAGGGTACCTTGCCCTCACTTAGGAGTGGAGGGGGTGGGAGGAAGGGTGCATGGGGGAGCGGGAGGGATGTGGGAGGAGAGGAGGTAGTGAAAATTTTGACTGGTATTATTTGTAAAGTAATAAAAAATTTTAAAAATTATAAAAATTGTATTCAAAAAACAAAAAATAAATTTTTACTCAGTGAAGCAAAATTACATTCTTAAAACAAGATTATTTATTTTATGAATATATATTTAGGTTAGTGAATAACTTGTCTGCCTGAAATTACATGGATCAGAGAACAAAATGATCTGCTCATAGAAAAAGCAAATTTAAAATACTTTTTCACTTTTTCAAAATTTTAAGCAAATGTCTTAATTTCCCCTTAACGTTCCAAATTAAGCTACCTGCTATGACTCCTTAGAGGGGGTAAATGGTGAAAGATACAGACGATGGTAATTATAAAGCAAGTTTCTTTATCTGAGGTATGCCAATCTCAAATCTCAGAATAAAAGGATTTATATTTTTTAATGTAAGCAAGAAAGAGCGGAGATCACAGCACCCGAAAATTTCCACTTCGTTGTTCTCTGATTTACAAAACTTTCTTTTTCTGTCAGCACCTGTTCTCACATCCAACTGCTAACTTGGGTCCTCCAATTACTTCCAAGTCTAAAGGGCCTAGTAAAGGGCAAACTTCGCTCTCTGCCTGGAGAACTTAAAATGCCTGTAACCACTAGAGGTCCCCCTCGGCCAGTTTTGCAGCACAAATCCCCTGACCCAGGAAGCCAGAACAAAACCTCCAGGGCTCCCCACACCAATAAAGACATCACAACCCAACCAGCCATCTAGAAAACCGAAATGAAAATTCAACACACACACGGGTTTCTTGGTTTTTATTTCTCGTCTCAGTTTCCCTTAACTTAGAACAATTTTTTTTTTTTTTTTTTTGGTTTTTCGAGACAGGGTTTCTCTGTGGTTTTGGAACCTGTCCTGGAACTCGCTCTGTAGACCAGGCTGGTCTCGAACTCACAGAGATCCGCCTGCCTCTGCCTCCCAAGTGCTGGGATTAAAGGCGTGCGCCACCACCGCCCGGCACAATTTTTTAAATATATATATTTTTGTTCCTGGTCACTTTGGGTGATCTCAAATGTGTGTTTCTGATGGTGGCCCCAAGGTGGCAAAGGAGTGGACCAAGGGATGCAGAAGGCAGGGGAAGGGCCTTGCAAAAGGCGCCCAAGGAAGTTGCATAAGGAAATAGACTCCCGTTTTTGATCCCCCACACCCCCCCCAAAAGAAAAGACAGAAAAGTAAAATCAGCGGGGAGAGAGGAGGAAAGGGAAACTGGGTGGTGACTGCTGGACAGAGAAGGAAAACCAAAGCAACGTTTACTTTCGTGTCCCCCATGGAAGGGTGGGGCAAGAGCCCTGATGCCACCCCGCAGTGCAGCTCCATCTCCCACCCTGGCTATCACGGAGCGCGGTCGGACAGAACGGACAGACGGACACCTCTGCCTCCCACGGCCTGGTGCATAGCAAGCCCCTGCTGGGTGGGTCAACTTTCTCTCAGGGTCGAGGGATTCACATCCCAGAACCCCTCCCACTCTTTTGTTGTTGTTTATTTTATCTTTTTTGGTTTCTTGTTTTTGAGGGTTTTTATTTTGTTTTGATTATTTTGTTTTGTTTTTTTCCACCCCAGGATGCGTTTAAAGTTTTCCCTCCGCCAGTGCGTGGCTAGGCTGCCTCTCTCAAGTTTACCTCCTCCTTCAGTAGGAGGCTGACAGAGCGCGGAGATGCCTGGGCTCCCGCTCCGGCCTCTCCTTCCCCTGCCGCCGTCACCACCGCCTCCCGGTCGTGCCCAGGACTCGAGCGGGCACCAGACAGCAGCCTCTGAGCGCAGAAGGGCGGGCAGACGGGCGGGCGCAGGCACGCGGCGCGAAGCGGACCCAACTCGGCCGCATTGGCCACCGCGGGCGACCGTAAACAAGTTGCAGGCACCGCACCCCCCGCCGCGGCTCGCCCCTCTCACTCGCCCGCGCCACCAACGCTGCACCTAGAAGAACCCGGCGGCGACGACGCAGATGCCCCGCCTGCGCCGCGCCCTCCTCCCCGCGGGGACGCCAATGCCGGGCCTGCGCCGCCTTATAAAGCACTTTTCTGCCTCGGGCAGAAAAAAAAAAAATATCCACCGGAGGCTTTCTTTTCCGTTCTTCTTCTTTATTTCCTCCGAGCAAGTTTCCCAAAAAGGCGGAAATTGGAGATCTCTAGAAATTCTCCCACAGTCGGTGGCCGCAAGTGCGGGAGGTGGACGGCGGGGAGAGCACAAGCCGACTCGGCTAGAGTGTGCACGCGTGTGAGGGTTCGTGTGCGAGGTGCGAGTCGCGGAGGCCTCACACACACTCGCACACCGACACACCCACACACACACCCCGACACACACACACCCCGACACACACCAACACACACACACACACACACACACACCGACACACACACCGACACACACGCGCGCGCCAACCAGACGCGCCTCTGTGGCTTTAAACCGGTCGGTTCTCCGCAAAGTGGCCCGGCCCCTTTCCCCACTGCCTGTGTCTCCTGCACTTGAACTTCCCGCGCTAGCTCGCTCGCCAACCCCAGTGCGCGCCTGGCACAAAGGCCACGCAGCGGATGGGGCCCGCAGGGGCGGAGCGCCGGGGCTCGCGTCCTCCCGCCGCCCCCGCACCAAGTCGTCACCGGGATCGTTCCCCCTTCCCTTCCCGGTCCCCTCCCGAAGCCGACGCCACCCCAGCCTTGGGTCGGTGGCACTTGGGGCCCCTCGGGGAGGCTGCGGCTCCGCTGCGTTCGTCCCCCTCCCCCGCTCCCGGCGACGCGCTCCCCCCACCGACGCACCCGGCACCGACTGGAGCGACCAAAGTGACAAGTGGTGGGGGCGGGGCCTCGGGCCCGAATGCTCCAAGCTGCTGGCATTCCACCTCGGCAGGCTCCCTTCCTCACGACCCTCCACATCCTTTCCGGCTAGCAAAAGGATAAAAAAAAAAAAATACAAGTCTATTCTCAGCCCCCCCCCCTTTTTTCCTTTCTCTTTTTTCTCTCTTTGTTCCTCTTTCGCACTCTCTACTTCAGAGTAGATGCTCTCAGACTCTCGCACCAGTCGCTTGTCTTAAGTTTCTGACTTAGGATTTACTATTACTGTGAAGAAACACCATGACCAAGGCAACTCATAAAGGAAAACTTTAACTGAAAGTTGAGAGGTTCCGTCTATCATTCCTGGAAGATGGCAGCATGCATGCTGGGAATGGTGCTGGCTACATCTTTCAGGCAACTGGCAATCCACTAACACACTGGGAGGAATCCTGAGTGTATGAAACCTCAAAGCTTGCCTTCACAGTGACTCAGACACACTTCCTCCATCAAGGCCACATCTCCTAATAGTGCCACTCCCTTTGAGATTCTGTGATAATGAAATATGGAATTGGGGAGCCAATTACATTCAAACGACCACAGTTTCAAATGTCACTACAAAGATAAATATCAAAATGTTTCCTTAGAGTTTTTACCACAGTTTCACAGAGTCAGACTCTAGACTTAAATCTTCAGTCCATTTTAAGGATGCTTTTGTATGATGTGTGCTGGGAGGTTCAGGTTTAGCCTTTCCCATGATGCTTACCAGTTTCCCCTGCATTGTTTATTGAAGAGATTTTCCTTCTCCTCCCTCTCCCCCCCATTTAATCCTAGCATCTTTGTTAAAGATCTGTGTGCAGGCTTATTTGTGGGCTCCCTGTTCTTTTCCACTGTTGGTTAGTGTTCCTCATGCTGTTTTGATTACTATAGCTTTGGGTATAGTTTGAAATAAAAAATGTGGCAAATGCTAATGTTTCGTTCTCAAAATACTTTGGATGCAGCTGGAGAGATGGCTCAGTAATTAAGAACATTTGTTCTTGCAGAGCAGGCTCCTAAAGTTCAATTCCCAGCAACCACGTGGTGGCCATCAACCATCTACACAATGGTGCACATACATACAGGTGAGCAAAGCACTCATATACACACAAGAAAATAAAGAAAACTGAAAATTAAGAAATAAATTGACCATTTGAAGGCTTCTTTATTTATGTATGAACTCCCCTACCATACTCCTATGGAGAATACTCAGGATTTCAAAGAGATCACAGAGTGTCTCTAGTTCACTTTGATTGGTATGAATACTGTAGCAATATTTCCTCCAATCAGTGAAGGTTGGGTGTGTCCCCAATTGGTTGAGTCTTCTTTGCTTTCTTTTCCATACTCAAATCTTTTTGCTTTTTAGTTGAATTTATTTGTAAGTATTTAATTTTTTTGGTGTTACTGACAATGAAATAGTTTTCTTAATTTAATTTTCAGATGATATGTTGCTTGTGTAGGTAAATACAACTGATTTTTTATTATTTTTTTGGTTTTGTAAGTTAGGGTTTCTGTGGATAATAGCCTTGGCTGTCCAGGAAATCTTTTTGTAGACCACGCTGGCCTGCTACTCGTAGAAATCCACCTGCCTCTGCCTCCTGAGTGCTGGGATTAAAGGTCTTGCCTACATAGCACTGCCATGACATGCTATGTTTGTGATTTTTTTACCCTACAAGTTTTTACTCACCTCCTTACTCTTAACCTCACTTAGATAGACTCTTCAGGGTTTTCTACATTTAGTATCATGTCATATGCAAGTAGAGACTCCTAAGCCTTCCATTTCCAGTCTAGATGTATTTTATTTCCTTTTCTTGTTAATTACTTTAGCTAGGCCCTCCAGTGCTATACTGAGTACAAGTTGTGAAAGCAGATACCTTCCTGAGTTCAACTTCTCACAGTTAA
Organism: Microtus ochrogaster; assembly: GCF_000317375.1. Taxonomy (NCBI): domain Eukaryota; kingdom Metazoa; phylum Chordata; class Mammalia; order Rodentia; family Cricetidae; genus Microtus; species Microtus ochrogaster. The sequence goes on from NW_004949180.1 coordinate 190,349, forward strand.
AACTGTGCTGTTAGCTGTGCTATGGTGTGAGTCTTGTTTCATATGTGTGTACGTGCGTTTATGTGTGTGTGTTTGTGTGTATGTGTATAAAGACATTCTTCCCATACTTAGCTTTTTGGCAGATTTTATCAGAAGGTGTGTTGAGTTTTTTATTTTAATTTACATTTTATCAGCATAATTTACTGGGAATTTTCTTGGGAATTTCAAATCATGTACCCAATCCCGCTCATTTCTTATTCCATCCATATCAGCCTTTAACCCTTATAGTGCAGCCCCCCCCGCAAAGACAACTGAAAATAAATGAAAATTAAAAAAATAAATACTAAGTAAAAACAAACAAGCAAAAACACAAACAAAAGAATAAGGTAACAAAAAAAAAACCCACTTCCCTCCTGTCTCTCCTGCCTCTCCATCTCCTTTTCATCTGTCTTAGTGGTATTGGGAGCAAACTCCTTTGTTGAAACAGCTTTATTTGAAAATGTTCACTGTAAAATGAGTTGTTGGTCAGGTTCAAGGCCTCTGGCTTTTGGTACACCATTAATACTAGACCCTCACCCAAATTCCTGTCGGATATTCTGCTGTTGCCCTGAGTCATGGAGATCCTGTGGCTGTGGTTCAGCAGAAACACTCCCTTCAAGCACTCCGGCAGGTCATAGATGGGGTAGGTGTTGAGGTGGGCCAACTCAGAGTCCAGAGTGTGTGCCTGGGTGGTAGCTGAGTTGCTCCATCTGGGCCACTGGGACCATGACCCTCAGTCAAGAGATGGAGCCAGCATTCCCATGCCCCTGGTGGGGGGTAAAGCAAACTTTCCCATGTGCAGGGGCCTCCTCTGCAATGAGGGGCAGGTAAGTTCTCCAGTGCCTGGTCATTGGGACTAGCTCTTCCAGGGATGGTGGTGCAGGGTGCTGCATCATCAGGGCTGGCCAACCTGTGTACCTGTCTGCTCTATGCCAAAAATAAATTACCTTCAACAGTGTTGAGGACTGGCCTCCACAAAAAATAGTTTTACCATGGTAGAGGCATGGAAATTGAAGAAATATAAGTAAGGAATATGAAGTCCATAAAAATAATAAGACAAAAAACATAGAAAGTATCGGGAGGGCATTCCAGTGACTGAAATCCTGAAATTTGCTTGCATTTATTTTTCCACAGCTTTTATACCCAACATAAACTGGGGGGAAAGGTAACAAAAGACTTTATTAACATGATACAAAGGTTAACTCACACAGTCAACTGAGACATACAATCATTTGTATTCTGTTGTCTAGCTAGTGAGGTGTCCCAAGTCACCTGCTCTAGGTCATGTGAGCTGAAGATCCCCCTTCCTTAGGTGACCTCTTGGTAACAATAGATGGTGTGGGAGAATTGTCTGTAATCTGTCGATCATGTTTTAAATAAAACGCTGATTGGCCAGGCAGGAAGTATAGGCGGGAAAACCAGACAGGAAGTAGAAATGATGTAATGAGAACGGGAGAATTCTGGGAAGGAAGAAGTTGATTTCTCCCACTCCTGCCCAGATCACCGAAGCAGAAGGATATGAGCTGCCTCACTGAAAAAGGTACTGAGCCACATGGCTAACATAGATCAGAAAAATGGGTTAATCAAGATATGAGAGTTAGCCAGTGAGAGGCTAGAGCTAATAGGCCAATCAGCTTATAATTTATGGAGACCTAATGTGTAATTTCCTTTGGGGTTAAATAGTTGTGGGGTACTGGGTGGGACAAAAACCCCAACAACAAGCAGGCCCCCCTCCATGTTACAAATAGAAGGAGCAGAAGTACATTTTCATATCCTGAACACCCATCAGGATGACAACAAGCTATCTTAACATCAAAAGAGCCAGACAACCACCTTCTGAGTTAGAAGGTACAATTAAGCCTGTTATTCTCCAAACTCTCTGACCATCAGAGAAGGTGGAAATGGGCCTGCATTTTCAGGTCTTCACTTGGTAGATGCACAGACAGGCAAACAGACAGGTATGCACTGAACATAAAGAGATGACTTCACCTTTCCTTTTTTGAGTCACAAGAAGATAGCCTGTCAATCATTGTCTGTAATCTGCCCCTCTCCAGGACCTTTGAAACCTTTCAGAACACATCACCTGTTTCTGTGAGTTGCACTGTCTAGCAAAGCTTCTGGGCCTGGGCCTCTGTTGAAACATTCACTGAGTAAAGAGGAGGAACGTGGGAAGAGAATGGGCTCGTCCTTTCCAGAAGACCCACATGTCAATCAATGCCCCTCAGTCATGGCTCAGGCTCCCAGAACTGAGTTCTTATTTTCTGCATGGATACCACTACTGCATCTGTTCACCACTGGGAAATTCTGCTTGCAGTATAGTCTTTAGGTATGTGTGCACACGTGTCTTTTTTGTGTTCACATTCATCTGTGTGGTGTAATATTTTATAGTTGGTTCTCTATTAGAAATTTCAGTTTTATGAGGTTTCCATCATAAATGATTTTTCCATCATTACCTCCAGCATTGTGTTCATACTTCTCTTTAATCTCCCAAATGGTATATGGTACAGTAAATATATTTTCATATTTAACAATATATAGCAACATATTGTATGTTAATATATTTTATTTATAAATTGTGTAGTAGCATAGTAATATACATAATTATATCAAATGGTATAATATAGCACAGTTGCTTCTCTCATAAATTTCAGTTTGATGAGTTGAGAAAATGATTTTTCCATCTTTCCTTACAGCATAGTGTTCATATTTCCTGAGTCTCACCAAGACATTTTGAAACTAATTCTGGGTGGTAGTCTATGTTTTCTTTAACTTTACCTTTTTCACATTGGTAATGACTGCATAAACATGACTTTCAGATTTAGAAAATGCTCTCTGAGTTTCCACTATCGTGTCTGTGTGGTTGCTTATTGTAAGATGTTTTACCCACTTGCCATAGATTCTGTTGGGCGCCAATCTGTGGAGGACGGCCACTTGTTGGTTCCCAGCCACACCACTAGCTTAGACCCAACATAATCACACAAAAACTGTATTAGTTAAATCACTGCTTAGCCCATTAGTTCTAGCTTTTTATTGGCTAACTCTTATATTAATTTAATCCATTTCTATTAATCTGTATATTGTCATGTGGCTGTGGCTTACCGAGTAAAGTTCCCAGCATCTGTCTCCAGTGGCTCCTTGGCTTCTCCGTAACTCCACTTTTTTTCTCCCATGCTACAGGCCAAGCCAGTTTCTTTATTCATTAACCATAAAAGCAACACATAGACAGAAAGACCTCCCACACCAAAGCATATTACAGGTATACCAAATAATCCTACAGGTCAGGCAGTTATAGAAAGATCAAATCGAACTATAAAGGATATATTGAACAAACAAAAAGGGGTGGAAAATACTCCCTGAAATAGATTGCATAATACTTTATTAACCTTGAATTTTCTCAATGCTAACAAGAAAGGGACAAAAGCAGCAGAGAGGCATTGGATAATGGAAAAAACTTCAGAATTGAATTAACCAGTGTATTTCAAGGATGTGTTGACCTCACAATGGAAACCAGGAGATGTGTTATTTTAGGGAAGGGGATTCGCTCTTGTTTCCACAGGAGAAGAAAAACTAGGGATCCCATCAAAATTAATAAAGATTTACTTTGAAAAGGAGAAACCTCTTGAAAAAAGAGAAATGGCAGCTCATCCACAATGGTGACAACCACACAGGTGGTAAGGAAAAGAATATAGGGGTGTGGCAGGGTTCTGCTCTTATCTTCACAGGAAAATACACATTTTAAAACATTCAAGAGACCCTGGATGTTTGGATGCTGACAGAAGGAAAAGTAACTATCCAATAAAGATCATCATGAGGTCAGGTAATGGATACACATACATTTAAACACTATATATATATATATGTGTGTGTGTGTATGTATATGTATATATATACATATATATATAGAGAGAGAGAGGGAGAGGGAGAGAGAGAGAGAGAGAGAGAGAGAGAGAGAGATGGTTTTAAAGTTGGACAATGTCTCTGTACCTCTCTAAATCCAAAAATGTTGTTAAAAGAAACATTCAGAGTTTCTGTCTCATATCAGGAGCCATCTGGTATGGGACAAAAGGAAGACTTTAGAAAAATTTCACTCTCTTCATGTCAATTTTGTCTATATCATATTCTTTATTGAAGTATGTCTCTATGAATAATGTTTAAGTTTTCCACGATGAACAATAGACTTTCCTACAGATCCTTTTCCTGCAGTAACCTTTGAAGTTTCCAGGAAGAAGATGGGGCCCCACATCAACAACTCCACCTGATTGATATGACATCGTGATGTTGATAGCACTACTATAAGACTGATTTTTGGGTGCCAGCTGCTGAAATGGTGCACCTTCTCATAACATTTTGGCCAGACCTCCAAATAAGAACTTTTGGAAAAACCCTATCCACTGCTCAGAAATCGTTTGCAACTATACTAGGCAGTAATCTTGAAACTTAACCATCACTTTACTTTTACAAGATCCCATAAAGAAAACATCACACCCATGACAGCAGGAAGCAATTCTAGAGAACACTGCCCCCTCTCCCAAAGAAGTTTGTCCTCAGGGTTGGGAGCACTGTTTAGGGGTTATTGATTATTACTTGAATTAGGTAGAGGATTGGGGTGAAAACTGTATTTGTTTAAAAAAAAGGATAATAATAGTGGGTAATAGAGTGAATATTTGTGAGTTATTATTTATGGATAACTTACATTGGTATAGTGTTTATATATTGATACAAATTATGTTTGTTATTTCTGCTTACAATATTTGTGCACCTATGCAAAGTTATTATGTCAGATTGTATACATGCATGTTTCTACCTCTGTTTAGGACATTTTGTATATTGATACAACCTTTATTTTCATATTGTATTATATATTATTCTTACCTTTGAACAAGATACACATTGTTTACATTTTAAGGTCATTGTCCTCATTTGCTACACAAGTGTTTACAGATTATTTAATATCCTGACATGAAGCCTTAGTCTTTAAGTTATACAGGTATTAATTAAGTTGTTCATGTTTGTTATGCATACAGTCAGATTGATTAGGTTCTTTAGATACATAAACATTGTATTCTGCTTATATAGGTAATCTTCAACCACTACAAGGATCTATAGAATATGGCATTTAAATGACTTAGGGTTCTGTTGACATGAGACATGATTGCTCCTGACAGCACCAATCTATTCC
>NW_004949180.1:195645-206234 GCF_000317375.1 Microtus ochrogaster
GACTGTCAAACCTTGCCAAGACAGGTTTAGACAGTTCTGAAATTTTTTCTGCCTCTGAAAATGGTCTGTCAGTTATGCTAGGCCTTAGCCAAAGTTGGTTGCTTTGATGTTGCAAATGAGACTTTGGGTGATTACATAGGTAGCTAATTGTCTCTGTCATTCTGATCACTTTGGAAACTGCTTGATTGCACTTCCTATCCACTCCAGTGATAGTTTTCCCTTCTTAGGCCTTTGATGGGGTTGAAGATTAGATAGTCATAGTTACTTTCCTCTTATGATTTAGCCAAGCTTATTTCCAATGCAAGATTTAGGCTCCTTGAAATATAATGTTTATTAAAACATTTGTCATGTGTTTTTTGCTTAATATTGCTTACGTTGTTTGTAAATTTATACTTGATATCTGTTCCTATTGTACATAGTTTTGCATTGGGTTTGGATCGCTCTTGTTTAGACAAAAGGGGGAGATGATGGAGAACCTTGTCAGCCAATTGTCTTTAAGAGTGGCCTCTTGTTAGGGCGTGACTTCCATGGGACCCAGGGTGAAACATGAGCACCTCCAGGTGCACTCTCTCTCTCTCTCTGTGCCTTTTTCCACAGGACATTGCTGTGCTTGGATTTTTTTCATTTCCAGTTTCATGAATTTTTCCCTTTTAATAAATAAAATGTGGTTTTCTCCTTAACTAGCTTGGTTATTTTAACATTAATTGTGTTTTTATAAAACTTGGTGTTAATTTTTTCTCATGTTAAAATATTTCCTAGTTTTCCTATGAATTCCCTATTTAACACATAGCTATATGAAAGCATGTTCTTCAACACTAAAATGGTGGAGGGTTTCCCACAAATCTTCCTGCTACTGATTTTGTATTTATTGCTATGGTTGTCAGGTAGCATTTTTATTATTTTATTTTATAGAATGACTTTTAAACTGTCCACTGTAGTTGGTCTTTTTTTATTCTTTGTTCTTTGTAGGATCATCACCTGGCTCCCAAATAAATACATAGAGATTTATTCTTTCTTCTGGATGCATGGCCTTAGCTTGGCTTGTTCCTTCCCAGTTTTTCTTGAACTATCCTATTTACCTTTTGCCTATGGACTTTTACCTTCTCTATTCTCTATTTTTTTTCTTTACTTCCTAGTCCATTGCTGGCTGAGTGGCTGTGTGGCTGGCACCTTGTGTTCTTTCTCCTTGTCTTCCTTCTTTTCTCTCTCATTTATTTTCTTCTCCTGCCAGTTCCACCAATTCCTCTCTCGTGATTAGTTATTAACCGTTCACCTCTTTATTAGACCAATCAAGTGCGTAGGCAGTTTCACAGAGTTAAACAAATGCAAGAATCCAACACATCTTTGCATCATTAAACAGTCCACAGCATATAAGGATGTAATAGATCTTTAACTAATATTCCACAATAGTCTATACTTTATATTCTTTAAACTCTATTTGGTGGCTCAAAAATGAACCTTCATAGTGGCACATCCCTTTAACCCCATCACTCGGGAGGCCAGTCTGGTCTACAAGAGATAGTTCCAGGACTGGCTCCAAAGCAACCCTGTCTCAAAAAACAAAACAACAACAACAAAAACCCACAAACTTTTCTTGTGTTAGTCCTCATAATAGTCATGGTTCAGTAATTGAAAACTGACCCCTCCCCCAAAAAAAGGCCCTTCCTAAGCATGCCACTTGCTTTACAAATTACTCTGAAGGAAGTGTCTGCTGTGTAAGGCTTGAGTGCGAGGCTCTGTTTTTTAAAAACAATTTTCATACACTATAACTTATATTGCAGTCAGACATTAACATTCTGCACAATTGAACTGATCTTCAACCTGTGGGTCAAGACCCCTTTGGGGATCACACATCAGTTATTCTGCATATCAGATATTTACATTATAATTCATAAGTGTAGCAAAATTACAATCATAAATTAGCAATGAATCAAATTTTATGGTTGGGGGTCACCACAACATGAGGAATTGTATTAAAGGGTTAAAGCATTAGAAAGGCTGATGTTGTACCCAGATGATGACCCCCAGAGAGAGACTACCAGAGAGGCCCAGACTGTAATAAGCAAGATGTAATTTAGCATAATGCAAACATGTTTGGAACCCCTGTCTCCAAAACCCCTTTGCAGCAAGTTAGAGAGAAGAGAAGTGTCTCCTCTGTGGGGGTAAGCTTTTAAAGGTGTAACTACAAAGGTTTTTGAAGCTGCTTTTGGCACAAGTGCAAGTCTTTTGTGCTCTCACATCCTGCTTCTTTATCACCAGGTGGCTGGCTGGCTAAGTGCCCTTGTGCTCAAATCTCCCGGGTGGGAGAGGGGAAGGCCACTGTCTTTGTGGGAAACATTCTGCTAAGAAGTTTCTTCTTACTGCTTTGAGAATAGGGGGTGAGGGTCCCACAGTTGAGAGCCACTGGTCTAGAGCAGAGTGCCCTGTGTAGTGTGCTCATACATCAGGTAGCAGTACTTGATTTGTTCTCAGATTTGAATGTCTGAAGCTCCCAGGTTACTCTGGAGAACCACATGACTTCCGAATGACACCAGATGATTGAAATCAATATTTATGGACACATCCCTGTAGTGGCAATTCAGTTGTATTTTAATAAATAAAGCTTTCCTAGGGGTTGCGAAAGTAAAACTGCCCCACTGGTCAGCCTTACAGCCAAGCAGTGGTAACACACACCTCTAATCCCAGTGGCCACACTAGTTGCTGTAGAAATCGGGCTGTGCATGCCTTTAATCCCAGTGGTGTACACCTTTAATCCCAGCCCTAGAACGGATTATAAAACTGGAAGAAACAATTCTCAGACACAGTCTCTTTCTGAGATTCCTGGACGCAGGATTGCCGTTTTGGACTGAGGTCGAGGTAAGAGCCAGAGGCTAGTTGCTTTGTTTTTCAGATCTTCAAATTAAACTCTCTCCAAGTTTTTATTAATTGTACTTCACATCCCTGCTCTACTTTCTGCTTTTTCTCATTGGTTGGAGACAGAAGTGTTAAGCTGTGAAGTGATTTGGGGGATGAAGGCCTTCCTAAGAAAGCAGAAGACATCTTAAAGCATAAATAAGCTGTTTGCTGTTGTCACTTTTTACCCGAAGGACGATCTCACTTATTATAAACAAAGGAGGGACTGGAAATCAAATAACATGGGTCCTCTGCAGAGTTGACACTTTGGACTTGTTTTCATCTGTCTGTGGGGGAAGGTCCTCTGCCTTGGTGGAAAGGTCACTGGTTACTTTCAGTTTTTCCTTTTACAGCTAAAGCTTAAGGGCTAGCCTGCTTAGACCAGGAAATAAGCACTTCCTGTAATTGAGAAAGAGGAACTCAGAAGTTTTAGAGGGACTCACCCAGGCTGTAGAAGGGGACCAAGACCAGCTTCAGAGAAGACCTCAGACCTGTCCAAGACCTGCAAACTGTGCAGTTTCTGCTATGCTGTCCTCTGAGTCACAGCCTGGGCTGAGATGGGCTCTGCAGGGAGGCAGCTGCTGTGAATCGATCCCAACTCCTGTAAGTAACTCCTCACCACACCCCTGTTAGCAACCCCAAAGAAAACGCTGTGGTCCCCCAAGATGGACCTTCATGGTGTTGGTACTCTGTTCTGTCAGAGGTTCCCTTTCTGGGGTGTGTGTGTGTGTGTGTGTGTGTGTGTGTGTGTGTGTGTGTGTGAACTTCTCTGGTACAACTTCAGTTTTCATAAGGCTTATTCGGTTTGTGCGATCATGTCCTGGTTTGATATCAGCAGACAGTGGAATAGTGTGGCAGGCTTTGTCTGCACAGCTGTTGTTATCCTGGGTGTGTAGAGGCTGGCTGTGTAAAAGTCGCCCTGTAGAAATGTAGGGAAGGACGAACTTTACAAAGCCAGTCACTGAGCAGGCCTGCAGTCTGGAGTGGAGGTGCAGAACACAGGAAATCAGTTTCTTCCACTCCACAGCACCATTAACTGCAGAAATATTCTCAGGGAATAGTCTGGAGACTTGGGAGCCTCTCTCTCTCCATGAAGGGAAGGCTGACAGCCCTGCTCTTGTGCAGGGATCATGCGAGTGCTCAGAGCTGCTGAGAGTTCAGCAGTGCAGCAGCCATGACATGGCTGTAGAAGAGGGTTCTCTTACACCCTTTTTTGCTTGTCTTTAAGAGATTCTTGATACTTGGGTGTGTCTGCTTTAGTAAATGCTTTTACTACTATGTCTTTGGCTCATCCTCCTTGGATAACATTTTGGTGGACTGGTTGAGGAACTTTCCATTTGGCTCCATTGGTCTCTCTTTCCTCTGTGGCTTGTGGCAGTTGATGGGACAATTCATGGGCAGCTGAAGGTTTCTGTCTGGAAAGGTTTTTCAGTGAAATCCAAAGCTCCAGACTATGAGTCTGAAAGTAATTATCCCTGAACGCCAACAGAGAAGTCTGCAAGTCACCACTTAACTTGTACTTCAATGTCCCATGACCACTGACAAATGAAGGGGTTTTGAGAACAGACCACCTAAGCCCTTCTCAGACAGACCCATTCTGGGGTCAGCAGCCTCTCAGTTGCATGTGGCACAGGCCTTGGCAGATGCCCGGGGATGAAAATTACACAAGGTCAGAGTTGTGGAGGTTTGAATAAGAATGTCTCCCATATATTTGAATGCTTGGTCATCATGGATTGGTAACTTCTAAGAGAGATTAGGTTTGTGTCCCACTTTGAATAGGTGTTACCTTATTGGAAGAAGTGTGTCATCAGGGGTGGGCTTTGAGGTTTAAAAAGCCCATTTCAAGCCCACAGTGTGTCTCTTCTTGCTGCCTTTGGATCTGGATGTAGAACTCTCAGCTACCATATCTGCCTGGGTACCACCATACTCATCATCATGAGGATAATGGACTAAACCTGTGAAATCCCCAAATCAAGGCTTTCTTTTTAAGAGTTGCCATGGTCATGGTGGCTCTTCACAGCAATAGAACACTGAACAAGACCATGTTTCTCACAAGTTGCTTTTGGTAGAGTGTTTGTCACAGCAAAAGAATGAGACTAGAACAACACAGACGAGATTCATCCTCTGGATGTACTGCAGAGCTCCCGGGATGGCTTCTTGGAACTGGTCAGAGAAAAGCCCACAGCACAGGACACAGAAAATCTAGGCTGGTTCATCTGGTAGTGGAAGAGTGCGAATCAAGAGTGGGTGGAACAGCAAACATTTCCAGGGGAAGAGTGCAGAATCCATGCTGTCTGTGGATGCTATAAATTCCCTCAAACCCCTTCCCTCTGTATGTTACTGTGGCCTTGGTGTTTATCACAGCAATAGAAAAGTAACCAATCCCACTACTATGACAATGCTGAAGTCTTCTTCACAGGACAGGTGTTCTCTGTTACACCTGCTCAGCTCTCGCTCTATAGCGTGAAAGCAGCCAGAGAAAAAACATTCAGGAAGAGCATGGCTGGACCTGCCTCTAGGGCCCTATGACCCAGGACGATCTGTCAGCCCGAGGTGTCAGTTCTAGGAAATGGCCCTGTGTGGAGTTCATGGCAGTGTCTAATTGGAGAATCACCTTGCTTGGGCAGAAGCCAGGCTGACTCACCTGCAGCAGGAAAATAGGCTCCATTTCATTGTCTCCTGGCATGGTCCTGGGCCCTGGGAGAGAGCAGCCTGGTCCTGGACTATCAGAAAACCCCCCAAGCTTCAGACAGACATCATGTGATGGGCTCTTTCCCACTAGGTTATTAGCAGGCTAGGTCACAGTCAGAAAAGATATCCAGAAGTGAGGCATCACTGTAGGGACATAACAGGCCACTGTGTTGAGAGCTGCCTACCAGGGAGAGACAGAACTCTTGTCTGACAGAACACCTCCTGTTCCCCAGGTAACTCATCTAGAGGAAGGGACTAAGGTTAGTTCTCAAATAAGCTGTCATGTCAGGTTTCAAGGAGTGTCCTCGATGCCCATGGGATCCAAGTGATTCACTGGGCAGCAAACCAGAGATCAAGAGGCCCTAAACCCAGGCCCTCCCCTGTCCTCCTCCCCCCTTGCTGGCGCTGCCCCCTCATCCTCCACCCCTTCCTTTACTGACGCTGCCTTGCTCCCCTCCCAGTTCCTAAGCAGCCTCCCTCCCCTCTTCCGGACGTTGGCTCCTCCCCCACACCACGCCGCCTCCCTCCCCTCTTTTCAAAGTCCGCTCCTTGCTCCTCCCCCTACACTGCCTCCCTTCCGGTGACCTCGCTGCCCCGCACCTCTCTTCGCACTGACTGCTCCTCTCTGCGTTGCTCGTTCTCCTCCCAGCGCGGAGGTGACCCGCTCCCTTCTTCACTATGCCTCCTTCTCTTCCCGAGCCTGCGCTGCCCCTGTCTCCTCTTTGCGATGGCCGCTCCCCTCCTCTCGCTGTCCCGCTCTCCTCTTTGCGATGGCCGCTCCCCTCCCTGGGCCCGAGCCTCCCCGCTCCCTTTTTCCGTGCTCCTTGCTCCCCTCCTCGCGCCCGCTCTGCTCCCTTCCTCTTCCCGGCGGCTACTCCCCTCCCTGCGCTGCCTCGATCCCAGAACGCTGCCCTTCTTTCTTGCACGAAGGGTGCAATGTGAACCGAGAGGTGAGGACACTACTGTCCTGGGCTCCCATACTCGGTGGTCTCTTCACCTCACCAGCAGCTGTTCCCTCAGGGACCGTGGACAAGAGAATCTGAAACCAGTGAGACAGGATGAAATCGTTTCCAGGACCTGGTTTCAAGGTATCAAGGCCGGTTACAGTTAGAATTAGTATAGTACATACACGGCCACGCCCAGACCCTCTCTACTTACCACATGCCACGCCCACTCCACTTATTCACCTCTCGCCCCTTCGATGCTCCTCCCCTTCAGATGCTGGCCTTTCAGAAGAAAACTGAGGTCCTTCCCACCACCCTGAGATTCTTGCTGGGTTGCAAGCCTGAAAACAGAAGTGTGGAAACTCTTAACTCCTAGCTCTCTTGCTGCCCTCCTTGCCCTCACTGCCTTGCTTGTTTGCTGCTCTTGCTTCCTTGCTGCCTTGCTTGCTTGCCTGCAGGTTCCCTCAAAGGAAGGAAGCTCAAAGTCGTCCTCCCTCCCCCCTCCCCCCAGTAGGATCTAGCAGGTTCCCCGGGGCACCCTGCCAAAGGAGGGCTGCTTGCCCTGTCTGTCACACTGACTGGGAGATGTTCCTAGATTGCCTGAGCCCTGGGCTAGCCTACCCCAGCACTTCGTTTTATCTCCTCATTCCCACCCCTCCTCGGAGCATTGACCTCATCTTGGGAGAAACTAAAACAGGCCCAACTTCTAGTACAAAAAAAAAAAAAAAAACAATGTAACTAAGGGATAAAGGGACTTTCCAGTATGAACTCCTCCAATATTTTTTTCTCAAAACAAAGTTTCTCTGTGTAGCCCTGGCTGTCCTGGAACTCACTCAAGACCAGGCTGGCCTCTAACTCAGATATTTGCCTTCCTCTGCCTCCCAAGTGCTGGGATTAAAGGCAAGCACACACTGCCCAGCTTGACGAGTCCCATTTTTACGACTCATACAAGACAAAGAATAAATAGACTGTTGCACAATCTTAGGGCATAAGTGTGACTATGAAAACAGTGGGGGCTCTCCAGCCAGGGCTCCCTGCTGCTACTGTAATTCCTCAAGGACATTAAATTATTATGCTTGACTTAAAAGCCTCCTTTTTTTTTTTATAGCTGAGCAGTGTTGGTACACGCCTTTAATCCCAGGATTTGGGAAGCAGAAGCAGGCAGATCTCTGTGACGTGACGTATAGGCCAACTCTGGTCTACAGAGCGAGTTCCAGGACAGGCTCCAAATCTACAGAGAAACCCTGTCTTGAAACCCAAAAAGGACTGCTTTTTCTCCCTTCCTTTAAATCCTGATGCTGAAGAACTTTTTTCATTCTCCGTTCCTACTTTAAACAATCAATAACCGATATGTGTGGAAAATTCTGCCATAGGGGATGAAAGAATAGCCTCCCGTTATGTCAATATTCTGTATATAAGCATGTAAGCCGGTTCTGATAAAATTTCCTTATTGGTCATTCGTTGTATGGACAACTTTCTCCTCTCCTGCTCATAATTCGGTACTTAAGTGAGTGCTTAACTTTCATGGGAAACAAACTTAAAACAGCAAAATTTAAGCATATCTGTGAATAAAATACAAAAACATTCATCTTATAGTTACCTGGAATACATTATCACTTCACTGCAAGTTGGCCATCATCCCCTCAGCTTAAAACTTAAAACTTAGTTATGTTGGTATGGTTTGTTTTTTAGTTCTGTGCTTACAATTGGTCTGACAAAATGGTCAGACTCGGGGCGTTTGAGGCAACCGCCAAGAACAAAATGAATCTATGGAACATCTTCATGCTCTTAAACACTGGACAAAAAGTACAACTAAAAGTAACAGAAAATTGAAATTCTACTAGTGCACCCAGGATTCTCACCATGACTTGGCTCCACTGGGAGAACTAAGTTCCCAGTACCCTCTAATTCCTAATTAATCCCCATTTGTGATCTGAATTATTCTCGCTCTCTTGCTTCAGTGACTAGACTCCTTTCCTGGCTGTCATGTAGGATGGTGTTCTGTAAGTTTTTCCCCTCGAATAAATAACCCTTTGAATCCAAACTGGTGTGGGATTGTTTAGCGCATTATACATGGGTTCTGGAGAACTCATATGTAGTGAGGAGGCGAGCAGGCCTGCTTTTCGTCCTGCCCGGCTCCCACACGGCTAGCTTAGCCCGGAATAACAACATACAAATTGTACTCATTTAAACACTGCCTGGCCCATTATCTCCAAACCCTTATTGGCTAACTCTCACATAGTGATCTAACCCATTTCTAATAATCTGTATTGCCACTTGACTGTGGCTTACCGGTATGAGCCTAATTAGTGTCCGTCTCAGAGAGGAGAGCCATGGCCTCTGCCTGACTCTGCTTTCTTTCTCCCAGCATTCTGTTCTGTCTACTCCAACCCACCTAAGGGCTGGCCTATTAAAAGGCCAAGCCAGCTTCTTTATTTAACCAATGAAAGTAACACATAGACAGAAGACCCTCATACACCACTCATGATACAGAGAGACACTTTGAAATGCCCAGAAGAGGGCATTGAAGCCCCTGGAACTGGAGTTCCATGTGGTTGTGAACTGACATGTGGGTGCTGGGAATTGAGCCTAGGTCTTCTGCAAGAGCAGTAAGTATTGCTAACAGACATACCATTACTCCAGCCTCCATAGACAAATTCTTAAAAGCTTTTAGGTGAACCCAACTCAACATGTACTCATTTGTGCTACTCACATATGCATTAGATAAAGAAAACTGAAATTTAAGCATCCTCAGGCAACGTTGATAAACTGCATTGAGAAATGACTTTATTAAGTATCTCTCTTCTGCACAAAACTGTGGACCTGGATCCTTCTGGTCACCCTGCTGTGCAGCAACACATCACAACTTCTAGATATTTCTCCTGCTTCTGCTATGACACTAACAGGCTCAAACTATGAGACCTTTGCCAGAGAAACAGACTTTAGAGGCTGGGCTGTGGGAACGAGGATGACGTGGCAATCCTCAACTTCACTGAGGCTGAGGGTGACAAGTGGGCTCTGGGAGAGAGGTGTGATCCACCCAGGAGGTGCTAGATCTGACTTGGGATGGTCCTTTACATTTCTGTCTGCAGACAGATATATCATACTTCATCCTTTCTGTGAGAGAATCTAGAGCATGCTAATTCTTATTTCACTTCATCTCATTCTTGTGGTATTTGGTGAGTTAGCGCAATTGGCTGTGGTTTCTGCCCATCAGTGACAACACAGAAAAAGGAGTGTGGCCACAATGATAATTAAATCCCACTCAACTGTGATAAATACATCCCCTTAAATAAAAATCACCACCACTCCAATTACATCTAACATGGCAGGACGGTGGGAGACTGAGTGCAGTGGGCAAATGTCTCTTACAAACCGTTCAGGAGCACTAAGTAGACACAAGACAAGGGCCTTTCTCTGCAAGGAGCATGGCAGCAGATTGTACAAGTGAGGCTTTAGGAAGCTTGTTTCATACGAGTGTTGACCATTCTTGGTGTCTGGGCTGAAGCTATGTATTGGGCTGACAGATCAACAGACTTCAATTTGGGGTCTGGAATATGGCTCAGCTGGTAAGAGGACCTGCTGTGCAAGCATGGGGACCTGAATTTGATTTCCTAACCTTCCAAGCAAAAATTTTGCATGGGTGGGTGTGCCTGTAAATTCAGGGACACGGGACATACAAGCAGGAGGATCAATGGAGCCTGAGGGCTGCAGGCCTAGCTCCAGTTTAGTGACAGACCTTGGTAATGTTTCTTCACACCGGGAATAAGGTGGATTCAATTTTTTCTGGTCTCTACTTTGTGATATGTATGCATGGCAGAGGCTTCCTGGAGAAAAGCTACAACTTGGCATAGATAGGAAACTGTTAGGAATGGTCACATTGCCCTTGCTTTCAACAACAATACCTGGCTATCTCTCTCATAATTGGGATGTAATAATCCTGTCCAGGGAGATGCAACAAACACACATGCACACACGCATGCACACACACACACACAGACCGAGAGAGAGACAGAGACAGAGAGAGAGAGAGAGAGAGAGAGAGAGAGAGAGAGAGAACAA
>NW_004949180.1:206334-208550 GCF_000317375.1 Microtus ochrogaster
TGCCAGTTTATCCTTCTGAGGCATCTATACTAGGACAGGTGCTGGGTATAGCACAGGGAAGGTCCTATTTGGAAAATCATAATATGGACCCTTATGGTCAGACCCAAGCAGGTGACACAGGGCAATATACAAACATATGTTATTTGTTTATTTTTTTTCAACTTTAATTTCACAAACTGATGTGTTCATCTGTGTGCCTGTGTGTGAGTATGTCCCCATGCATGTGTGCACCTGCTGAGGTCAGACAGCAGCCTCAGATTCCTTGGAGCTAGAGTTTCAGGTTGTCGTGTGTTGCTTGGCATGAATGCTGGGAACTGAACTCTGTTTCTCTGGAAGAGCAGCAAGAGCTCAGGACGCTCAGGTAACCCAGACACCAACATGCATCATCCAAAGTAGCTTTTAGCATCACACTGAACCCTGGGAGAGGGGCCTCTGGTTATGGGGTGTCAGTGATTGCAAGGCCTCAGGGACCCTCTTGAGCTGGGCTTTTCTCCTACAAGGTAGGTAGCACATTAGGTAGACAGGTCCAGTATGCAGAGATGAGCCTCAGAAAGAAATCAGGACAGTGGCACAGTTAGTGAGTCGATTAGATGGACAGGGCTTCCACAGTAGGAGACCTTTTTCTCCTACTTGTTCCCTAGATAATACACCTCACACACCTTCCCGTGGAGGTAGAAGATGTATCAGAGACTAGGTCCCCACTAATCTACTACCTCATGTCCCCATGGGTTATGTGACAAAGAATCCACAGGACAGCAGAGGAGAGAGTTGTGGGTCACAAACTTTAGTGTTCATGTCCCCATGGGTAATGTGACAAAGAACTCACAGGACATCACAGGAAAGAGTAGTGGGTCACAAACATTAGTCCCTCCTCCTGTCACCTCCAGGTCTCCAGAAGCCACAGGAAGCATAGCACTCACTCTTGTCTCTGAAACAGGAACCTCTGAGGTCACTTGCGGAAGGTGCTGTGGGGGATGGGCACCAACATTGTGATATTGCATATGGTTTAATCTGGGGTCAGAAGGATAGGTCAGAGGCCGAATCTGGTGTCCTGTTCCTCTTTGAGTATTTGATGTAGAGGCAGCTATTGTATGGCTTCCCAATTTGGAAATATTTAGTGCCTGACATTTACAGAAAAACTGATTGCTGCCTAAATGAATACCATTATCTGATGCTGCCTGCCCAGGAGGTGGACTAGATGGGCCTGGGGTGCAAGGGCAGAAGCTTCCATATGCTCCTACTCTGCACCATTTAACTGACCCCCCACAGTGGAAATGGTGCCACACCCTCTACTTTGGGTCGTGTGGTGAGAAGGGGTGGGTTTTTGGAGAAGAGTATCCTCAGTCAAGGGTGTGTAAGTGTTGACAGGTAGTGAATGAGGGGCTTAAAGCCTCTTCTCAGTGGATTAGTGAGGCAAGGCATGGAAGGGATGTGAACTGAGGGTCACTCAACAATAAACCAAGTGAGTGGGCTGTAAATCTTGGTTTGGTGGGACAGGCCCTCATTTCCTGCATTTGAGTTCAAGTTTGTAGTTCAAGGCCAGCTTGGAATACAGAGGGAAGGCAAGGCTAGCCTGGGCTATGGGGTGAACTCTTCCATCAAAGACAAATTTGGTTCGGAGAGGGGTGAGATGTGTGGAACAGCTGCTGGTTGCATGTGCTGTGATCTTCTGTTAAAGCACACTGAGAAGTTCAAACGCTAAGAGCACAGAGAATGCCTGAGAGCTAGTCTGGAGACAGTGGGGAAGGGCTGGGGTGAGGGCAAGAAGGAACTTGAGACCTGGGCTCTTCTGGAAGGAGTTCAGAGAAGCTGAATTCCCAGGCTGCCTTCTGCCCTGTTTCTCCAACCCTCATCCCCACCCCCACGACAGTCTGATTCTGGGAACTCATCAGCAAGCCTGGGACACATCCTGCCCATCAGCAGGGACAGAAATAGGTGGCAATGAGTGAGCTTGGTGGCTGCACCCAGTGCCATGGTTTCTTCTCCAGACATGGCTGCTATAGAAGCAACTTGGGCCATCAAAAACTAAGGGAAAGTCTTAGTCACTCTTATCAATGACCCCACCCACAGAAAGTTTTTGAAATTTGGGCTGTTGTTGCCCACAGGGACTGCAACCAGAGGCAAATTATCCAGGCTGCAGTGTGCATGCCTTTGTGGGCTACACCCACACCCCCATTCCCCACCTTTGATGCCTCCAGCTTCCTGCTGCCCTCCTA
>NW_004949180.1:208695-211668 GCF_000317375.1 Microtus ochrogaster
CTCTCTCTCTCTCTCTCTCTCTCTCTCTCTCTCTCTCTCTCTCTGACTTGGAGTTTTATTGTGTATCCCAGGCTGTCCTTGAACACACTCTGTAGACAAGGCTGGCCTCAAATTCACAGAGACTCAATTGCCTCTGCTTTCAGAGTTCTGGGATGAAAGGCCTGTGCCCCCACCTCCCGACTTTAGTGAGTTTCTCAATTGTAGCCTTCATCCACTCATTCTTGTAATACTTCAGCCACTAGTCAGTTGTATTTATACATCTCAAGAGACTGTCTGAGGCTGCTGTACAGCCTGAGTGACCTGCAGTCTGAGACAACCACTACCCAGTGCTCTTTCAGCACACACTGGCTAGGGAACTCCTTGCAGGGAACCCAGAGAAGAGATAAGGCTGTGTCCCCATGGTGTTTAGGGTGAGGTCTTCGTGACTGGGGTTTGAATGTGCACTATGGGAGCACTTTGAAGAAACCATAGTCTACATGTGTTTGAATTTCCTTTTAGAGTTTCTGTAGTTGTTCTAAGTAACTGCTTATGTGCCATTTGCTGTGCACGTGCAGCTGCTAGCTGTGCCTGTGATTTGATGGGCTTGTTGTCTACCTTTACACATGCTGTGATATATGTGATGTGAATATGTACATGTTCCCATGATAAGGTTTCCCCCAGTGGTGTTAATACAAGTGCCCTTCTACATAAAGCTATACATGTAAATTTAGTCCTGATTCCTTTTGATTCACTGGATGTAAGCAAATGTAACAAATTAGTTACTTTCCCTTGACCTTAGACACACGTGACCTATACACACTGTACAACATCCCCAGATGATTGACATGAGGTGTCCAGACAATTAATTAATCCCACTCTAACCTTTGACGCCATCTTCCAGCTACATTTGTAAGTGAAAGGAAGTGGTCAGATGTGGCCATGTCCAGGCTTTCCAGACATTCAGAGAAGAGTCCCGCAAAATGTAATGTATTTTAGGAAAGAAAAGAAAACAGAAAGGAAACAATAATTGTGAGAATGATACATGTGTGAAAACACAGACACAAGGAAAGGGAACTATTTTTGGATAAGAAAAAGATTTTTGTAAAAAGTGAATTCACTTGATCAACAAAAGCCATAGAGTTAATCATTGCCACAAGGAGATATGCTAACATTAAAAATGATATTTTATTTTAAACTACTATTATTCAATGGCCCACCTGGTAGTTCACCTGTCCTCTTGATTAGAGAGACAGCCTTAGTTACTGTGGTGATTTGAAAGGAAATGGCCCGCCAAGTAAGTGGCACTATTAGGAGGTATGGCCTTGTTGGATGAAGTGTAGTCTTTTTAGAGGAAGTGTGTCACTGTGGGGGTGAGCTTTAAGGTATGTTTTTCTCAAGCTTCTCTCAGTGTGACAGTCAGTCAACTTCCCATTGCCTGCACCACATGAGAGTAAGGGCTCTCAGCTGCAGCACCACATCTACCTGCATGCCACCATGCTCCTCTTCACGATCTCAGCTGCAGCACCACATCTACCTGCATGCCACCATGCTCCTCTTCACGATCGTGATGGACTGAACCTCTGAAACTGTAAGCGAGCCACCCTCATTTAAATGCTTTCTTCTTAAGAGATGGTATCTCTTCATAACAACAGAAACCCTAAATAAGACAGAGTTGGTACCAGGG
This sequence comes from Microtus ochrogaster, assembly GCF_000317375.1. Classification (NCBI taxonomy): domain Eukaryota; kingdom Metazoa; phylum Chordata; class Mammalia; order Rodentia; family Cricetidae; genus Microtus; species Microtus ochrogaster. The sequence continues at coordinate 210,359 of NW_004949180.1, forward strand.
ACTCAGATACTGCTGTGATAGGCCTGACCACGTGTTTTGGGGAAGAATCTGGACTTTGATATTTGAGTTATGAAAACGGTGGAATGGTTTAAACAGTGCTTTATGGTCCATACCAGTAGGAGCATGGAAGACAGTGGTGCTGAGTGTGATTTGATGAACTGTGGGGGGCTCAGTCTGCAGGTATCAGAGGACAAAAATTTTACCATGTTGCCTAGAGTTCATTCTTTTGATATTTTGGTGATGAAACTGGCTGCCTTTTGCCCTTTAGGAAGTGTCTGCCTGAGGCTAAAGTGGAGAGTTTTGCATTAAATCTGTTGGCAGAAGGAATCTCATAACAGCCTAGTGCAGACTCTTGTGTGGGTGTTAGGGGCAATTCCATTGAAGATTTAACAGTGCAAAGGAGCAAGCAGAGGAGGGTAAGTTACAAAATGTAAATTTTGAGGAGAACATGAGCATCAGAAAGTAGGAAGGAACCAAATCCTATGTTCAGGGAGGTAAACTAATTAAGAAATGGAAGAAAGGGAATGGTGGCCTCAGGCCAAGATCCCACCCAGCTAAATTTCCTACCTGTGGGAAAAAAATCTAAAGAAAAGGTTAGAGGTTGGTGTGGTGGTTCACGCCTCTAATCCCAGTACTGGGAAGGCAGAGGCTGGCAGATCTCTGAGTTTGAGACCAGCCTGGTCTACCGAGCACATTTCAGGACAGTCAAACAGACAGTGAAAGAAAGAAAGAAAACAGGTGAAGATATAATTGAATGAGGGAACACTGTTCCAATCCCGAAACATCAGAACTTGGCAGCTTTGGTCCTTTGAGCTGGGTTTAGAGTTAAGGATAGAAGAAAGGAGTTATGGGGGCTGGAGAGATGGCTCAGTGGTTAAGAGCATTACCTGCTCTTCCGAAGGTCCTGAGTTCAATTCCCAGTAACCACATGGTGGCTCACAACCATCTGTAATGGGGTCTGATGCCCTCTTCTGGCCTGCAGGCATATACACAAAACAGAATATTGTATGCATAATAAATAAATAAATTTTAAAAAAAAGAAGAAAGGAGTTATGAAATAAAGACACTAAGGCCAGGCATGTGTCAGGAATGTCCCTCAATGGAGGCCGAGTAGAGAGGCCACTGTGTGAAGCCATTAAGTTGAAGTCTGGATTGCCTTGGAGAAGAGGCCCAGTAGAGTCAGCAGTGAGAACTGGGAGTGCATACCTGGACTCGGGGTCCAAGGCTGAAGTGCACATGGCAAATCCCAGTGCTCAGGAGTGTCATGTCCTTAGAGACCTCACAGGTCCCTCCTAACACAGGCTGCTGCT
>NW_004949180.1:211993-212892 GCF_000317375.1 Microtus ochrogaster
TGTTTGAATGCTTGGTTCATAGGGAGTAGCACTACTAAGCAGAGTGACCTTGTTGGAGAAGGTGTGTCCTTGCTGGAGGAAGTGTGTCGTGAAGGTGGGTTTTGAATTTTTAGAAGCTCAAGTTGGGCCAGCCTTCAGATCAAGATGTAGAACTGTCAATTCTTCTCCAACACCATGTCTGCCTGAAAGCTGCCATGCCATGCCATGATGGTAATGGGTTAAACCTCTGAAACTGTAAGCCAGCCCCAATTAAACGTTTGCCTTTTTTAAGAGTTGCCGTACTCATCGTGTCTCTTCACGGCAGTTGAAACCTAAAGTTGGTTCCGCTACTGAGCTGAAGTCTTTGGCTGCTGTCAAAGCAATCTTCAACTGCCCTTGAGCTTGTGTGGTCACTGGGAGGGGGATAAAGCCACACAAGTCTGGCTTTCAGACTAGAGAGCATCAGGCCCAAAAGGAGACTTCCTTTTAATAGTGCTTACTATTACATTTTAATAGTGCTTACAGCAATGGTCCTTCTGGAAACTGCCATGCTTGCCTGGATGGCTTTGAGGCTGAGCTGAGTCAGGTCACAGAGACCTGTTCACAGGGCTGTGATCTGTGGGATGTGATCTGAGTGAGGTTTGCTTCTTTCTGTTCTGCTTTAATTTTCACTTAATTTACCTAAACAATAATACTTCAGCCACTAGTCAGTTGTATTTATACATCTCAAGAGACTGTCTGAGGCTGCTGTGCAGCCTGAGTGACCTGCAGTCTGAGACAACCCCTACCCAGTGCTCTTTCAGCACACACTGGCTGGGAACTCCCTGCAGGGAACCCAGAGAAGAGATAAGGCTGTGTCCCCATGGTGTTTAGGGTGAGGTCTTCGTGACTGGGGTTTGAATGTGCACTATGGGAGCACT
>NW_004949180.1:212992-214255 GCF_000317375.1 Microtus ochrogaster
GTCCCCTCATAGATGAGACCATGTGCCTGCCCAGCCCTCTTACCTCTGACTCTTCATCTACCTGGATTGGAGGCTTCTCTCATTCTAGCCCAGGGGTCAGGTGTCACCTGAACAGTGAAATGTTACACTGTGCCTTAGACCCTGGGTCAACAGAGCAAGCTTAGTGTTTGTTCTTGAGTCTCTGGCACAGTTGATGAATTCTATTTATATCACCAAGTGGTTTGACTTGATTGATAAAACATGTGTGTTTCAGATTTCAGATTACTTTGTTAAAGGCCTGCTTTCTCATTCAATTTTTTTTAACAAATACTACCTTCCCATGAATATGCTGTCAGAAATGTAGGTGGATGGATAGATATGTTTGTATCTTTCTACAATATCAGTATTTATTGAATAATGATGAATTCACAATCTTATATCAGTTTCTTTGGCTACAATTTGCCAAAGAGTTCCAATTATTTATGATAAGTGGTCACTGGCAAATATGAGTTCTTTTATTCCAATACCCTTTACTAATTTTACTCTCAGATCTTATATTACATATCAGACAGTATATGTATATAGGTGCATGTGTGTGTAGGTGTGCGTGTGTGCACATGCACACTTGCATATATGTGATGTATGTGTGTATGTTAGGGAATATCAGAAGAAGATACTTGTATCATGTATGTACTTGTATGTGATATGTGTTATGGAATGGTCATATAAGGATTAAGGAATCCACACACAGAAGCTTCACTCAGCACAGAGGTAGACATTGGTTCAGATGCAGTTGTCCAGATAAGATATTAAGGAGCCAGCTGGAGAGCTGCAGACTAACAGGGCTTAGCCAGGTTCAGGATTGAGTGGAGCTGCAGGGGGTAAAGTCAGGACCATGGGATGGGGAGGGAAGGGGAGGGACAGAGTCAGGATGACTGGACTACATAGGTAGGAACAGAAGCATGTGATAGCACTGAGCTGAAGCACAGGGGACAATCAGTTCTCTCCTTGTTTGTCTCTTGATACAGCATAGGAGTCTGTGGTGAGGTTGGAAGTGGGCATAATACTGTTGTGTTAGGTTGTGTTGTGGAATAGTATTTCAACTATGTCAAGATGCATTACATTAAGTGAAGGTGTGTTACATTTGTTTATGGTGCCTTTGCTGATGATGTAAAGATGTGTTACATTTGTTTATGTTGAAGAATGACTATGTGAAGATGTGTTACATTTGTTTATGCTGCATTGGTTTAATTGTGTAAAGATGTGTTACTGTTTCACCTTGCC
>NW_004949180.1:215240-233411 GCF_000317375.1 Microtus ochrogaster
CAGACAATGCTCTTAACCACTGAGCCATCTCTCCAGCCCCCTAGAGACATTTTCTTAATTGAGGCTCCCTCCCTTCAGATAACTTTAGCTTGTATCAAGTAGACATAAAACTATCCAGATTAGATACTGTTATGATATGTCCTCATGTGTCTAATTGATTATGATGTGTCTATCAGTGATGTCTTTGACTTTCCTTTATGGGTGGCGCTGGACGGAAAGCATGTCTATGTGCACAGGAGATGCCCAGGCATCAACCTGTTGCTTGTAAAATGGAGCCGCCATGGGCAAGACCCAGTCTGAAAGCCATCATTTTATACAGTAAGGAGTAACCTAGAGCAGGGCACAGCCCTATCTCCCCAAGGTCGTAGTCTAAGAATGAGAAAGGGAACAGGAATAAAGCAAGATGGAGTCGCTGGTGACAATGACACGTTCCCTCTTAATAAAGTGAGACATGGAGATGATCAACTTTAATATTTCACAACTTGCTTGGTCAGAAATGACATGGCACAGATTCCCAACATCATCAGGTTTTCTTTTCTGGCTGTGATGTAGAGCGATGGAGATTGTTCCCGAGAAGTACCAGAGGTAGCTGTTGACAACGACTACAGATCAGACTAAGATGAAGAAGCTGAGGAGCAGTGCTGATAATCACCTAGTGATGAAAAAGGGGTGTCAGTTACAGTGGGCTCCTGCACATCTGCATCCTACTCTACTTCATCTCAGGAGGACTCTTCTCCCCGCTTCACAGACTGTGCAGCTCAGCTTCTCAGGGATTTTTTTTTTCTTTTTCTTTTGGATGTATTTATTTCAAACCTTTCTGCCATTTTGTTCTTCAAATGAAAATGACATTTTGAAATATATTTTAAAAGAAACTGAATAAAACTAAAACAAGTAAAAGATTGGTCAATAACCAGCATTTCTGGTTCTCTGGGCCTTTTACTATACTTTTTTGGTTCATTTAAGACTAGGTTTTATTTGTGGCCTGAGCTTGATGGAACTTCCTGTGTACCACAGGCTCTTACTTACCTCAGCTTCTCAAGTCCTGTGCTGACAAGTGTGTGCAACCACACCCGAGTTCATAGTTCATGAAATGTTATCTTCAATACTAACCTTCCAGAGGAGACATCACAGCCATGCAGATGGTTTCCTCAGGAAGAGGCTCACCCACTGAACTTGGGGTGTGCCGACCCCTGCGAGTTCCAAAAACGCAGGAATCTAGGATGCATAATTTGGAGCACATCTCCCCTAGAGTGGAAAATAAATAAAAATTATCATGAGATAATTACACCTGCTCATAAAAAAAGGAAAATAAAACACAGAACTTTGTATTTACAGATATTAGGTGTAAATCTTTTACACTAAGCATTCTTATAGGAAATATTTTGAAATAATAAATGAAAATCGGAGTCTTGCCCATCTTCATCACACTTCTCTGTGCTCGCTCTAGACTGCATATGGCAAAGTCTAACCACGACAGTGTTGAGAATGAGTTTTACTTTGCTTTAGTAAACAGTCACTTCAGTTCTAAAGGACACAAATATTAGCATCGTAGATCCATGTGCACTAAAGTCTAGCATAGTACATTGATCAAACGAGATTAGGTTTTTTTGTTTTGCTTTGATTGATTAACTGTTTGCTTTGTCAGGATCTCACCATGCAGTCCAGGCTGGCCTTGAACTTGGTGATCCTTTTGCCTCAGCCTCCTGAGTGCTATAATTCTAAGTATGTACTGCTGTGCCACCTCTTCAATATTCTTTGTCTATTTTGTTTTTGTCTTAAAGACTATCATAAACCTATAGCTACTAATGCACAGAGTATTCTATTTGGTGATATTATCCAATAAACTTTTTATCGGCACCCATGCAATGATAAGGATGATGATGGTGATAATGAATGATAATAATAATTCCTCATCTTCTGTTTTCTTACTTTGAGATCGGGTCTCCTCCTGTAGTTTGGCTCAAACTCGCTACGCAATCAAAGATGGCCTTTTATTCCTAATCCTCCTGCCTTTGCTTGCCAAGCTCTGAGATTCTAGCTAAATGCCCCTGTGTTGATCAGACACTATACCAGACATTAAATATAATTTGCACTAATAGCATTTTGCCTAAACAATATGATATTACAATGCAAACATCAGAGCAAGGCATAGTCTTGTAGGTCTTTAAATGACTCCATTAGACAATTCCAAGTTCCAAATACATTCTGAAAAGTTTTTATATGTGTCCTCTCAGGCCTCACTCCTGCTACTCACACGTCCATGTTCTTACGTAAAGAAAACTGAAGTTGAAATGCTTAAGAACAAAAAAAAAAAACGAGTTGATAAGTGTCTTTATTACACTCTTCCTGCACATTTTCCTACTGAACAGAACTGTCGAGCAGTGTCCCTGTGGTCACCCTGCTGTGCCAGAGCACACCACAACTTGTGGCCACTCCTTGTCCTAGGTCAGTGAGACAGCCCTGTGGCTAAAGAGCTGATGTTTACAAACGTGGTAACCTGAGCTGAATCTCTGGAACAACAAGTAAACATGGAAGAACTGACTCCCCAAGTTCTTGTTCTTTTGCTGTGATGTGAATAGATTCAAAACATGAAAACTTTACTAGGGCAAATGCAATGCCCAGGACGCATACTGGGAGAGGATTTCATGCACCTATGTGGGCCACTTTCTCAGCCTAAGTTGAATGGACTTCACCAGGTGCCAAAAGCCTGTCTGTACCTCACCTCCTGTAGTGTTTAACTTTTCACAGCCATGGGGACACCACAATGACTGGGCCAATGACTCCTCAGATGATAAATCGTTCCTACGTGGAAACTGAGTGTAGCTGGAAACTGTATAACCTCTTGGGGTTGTGATTCTGATCTGGGGGCAGTACTTTCCATGTCTGTCTACAGTTATATCTCATTGCATCCTCTCTGCTGGGCAGGTGTCTATCATATACTACTCTCCATGTTAATTCACATGTGTCTTCAAGATGTTTTTGTGTCGTGGTATTTAGTGAGTCAGCACAGTCAGCTTGTGGTTCCTGCATGTCAGTACCGACTGTCTACAAGAGATTGTGATCACAGAGACAAATCCCACTAAACCACTGTGAATACATTCCTAACTCACTGTCTCTTTAAATAAAAATGTCAGCAACCACTCAACTGTGTGTTGTAGGGAGACAAGAGAGACAGAATGAGTAAAATGGGGCGTCCTAATTGATGGTGTGAAAATAACTTGACCAATGTCTCTGCAGTGAGTACATGGCAAGTGTCATGGTGGTGGCACATGCAAGTGAGGCATTCAGGAGCTGGTTTCATTCAGTTCCTAGTGTCTGAGTGGAACATAGTATATTGAACTGGCAGCTGGACTGTCAAAATGTCAATGTTGGGGCTGGGAGGATGGCCCAATGGGTAAGGCCTTTGCTATGGAAGCATGAAGACCAGAATTCACATCCCCGATATGCAGTGGGACACCTGTTCCATGTACTCAGCAGACTAACCTTACCAAGAACCAGAGTGAGACCCCAGCCTGCTCTTTACCTCCTTGGGAAGAATTCCTCTTCACACACTTGTAAATAATGACAGATGGGATGATGAAGAAGATGATCGGGATGGAGATGAGTACTGCTGTGATGCTAGATCCTCCCTTACTGGGGGGCTGCGTGGTAGATGGAATCTGGGTGGCGTTCATGGTAGATGGAAGCTGGGTGGCGTTCATGGTAGATGGAAGCTGGGTGGAAAATGTAACATTTCCAATATCTGGGGCCCTTGATGTTGATCCTTTAAAAAAAAATCAAGAAAGTTCTGGATAAAGTCAAAAACAAATCTCCGTCAGCACATTTTCTCCCCAGGCAGCCCGAGGGGCTCACGTGTAATAACTGTTTATAATTCCTGAGTAGAGAGGAGTGGAGCTGTGTGGACAACGTCCTTGCAGAGTTTATTACATTACCAAAGAAAACAAATGTCTGTGGAACCATCAAACAAAAGGACATATTTACTGTGGTTACAACATTCTGGATATCAGGGCAATTGCTGCTGTTTAATTGCACCAGAGAAAGATAATAAATCCTTTCAAAGTGATATGGAGTTGGTGGAAGGGCAGCTATAAGTGAGGCAGAAAAGGCTGGAGGTTCAGCGATGCATGCAGACCTCGGGCTCATTAGCCATCCATGCAGTGCCTGGGCCATTGGTTAGTAGGGAATGAGAAATACTGGGAGGTGAGATGGGAAGAGAGGTCCTCGTGGTCACCCCTGGCTTCCCAGGTAGGAAGACTAGCAAGAACTCATTCACTCAGTCTACCAGATCTTCCATTATGAACATATGCTGACATCCACATAGGGAAATCATCAGAGTTTCAAGATAACTGTCATGTCTTCCCCACCATAAGGAGGTTTCCTAGTGATAATCCATCTAACTACTTACTTGACATTTTCTCCCAGTGCAGTAATAATGTCTTGAGGCAGAGACCACAATCTCCTATTAAGAATGTTTCTAGATGTTTTACTAGTTCGGTGTTTTTCTTCCATTTGTCTATACCTGGGATGTTATTATGAATCTCTGTCCATTTCCTGTTCTTTAGATTAAAGATGAAGGAATACTGTTCATCAAGAGTGAAATTGCAGTAGCCATATGTGGGTTGTCCTTTATATAGAGATACCACTGTGACCAACAAGCTGTGATTACCTGCAAAGGACACACAAACCGTCACCTTCTATCCTTTATAGAACCATCACCCCCTTCAAGGTCAAGGCTTTCTCCTCATGCTTCAGGGAACTGTATTCTTTCCTGCCCAGCTTGTTATTTCTTACACAATGGGTACTAGGTACTTCCAGCCTGAAACAGTATTCAGCTCTTTCATGCACATACAGCCACAGCCCCCTTCCCACATAGGCTCTGCCCTTCCTGGATCTGATTAGCACCTTCTATCTTTGTGTCCTGTCCTATACTTACCCCTGCTCAGGTCTCCCTCTTGTTCCATGGTATGTAGCTGGCTCCTCAAGTCTTCTTTAATGTCTTCTAGTTTGGAGAACAAATCTGCACATTTCTTAGGAGCGTTTCCCTCCTTTCTTTTGTTGTCATTATCAATGGGATGGAGAGGCACTCCACCCACTGAGCACTGTGGTGAGGACTCTGTAGGTATGGACCGAGCCTCCACAGTGAAGCTGCAGCTAAGAATGTGTGGATCTGTGAAAGAAACATGCAGGGGAGGTACAAAGTGGGAGCGGGAAGCCATAGGAACCCTGGTTATGTGACATCCAGAATCCTTCTGAAGGGCAAAAGAGCAGGAAGAGAAACCTCTGTTCCAGATGTCCACCAGCTTCTGGATCCTCATTTCTGTGCCATCCTTGATTGTCTGAGGGTGGTAGGACCCCCAGATGCACCAAGTGTCACCAGGGGGATTTATCTCACAGGTACTTTTAGTGACTTTAATAAAGTGTTGAGGAATAAAATATGCCAGATAGTATCTGTTCCTGGGACTGAAAATCTACTGAACACATAGAACATGTGGTAAATTCAATATGGAGCCTGGGAATTCAGGAAAAGTCTCCTGGAATTTTGCTGTGAATTGGCATGGAAAGGAGAGCTGTCACCTGTGAGCACAGTACTCATGTGTGTACCCACTGGGCCACTTCACACAACAATGTTGGGGTCAGATGCCAGATTCCCCCTTGTTAGACCATACCCCTAAGTCATTCTCGAGAAGAGATCTCTGTGACCTGCTCAAAGCCCCAACCTCTCTCCCCTTCCTCAGACAGTTGTTTCCCAGCACACTTACGGTCCCTGGTCTCCCAGACTTACTAGCAGCAACAGAAGACGCAATATCCTAGAACTGTTCTGTTCAGCAGACTGCACAAACAAGTAGGCAAAACCTAGTGAGGCATACACACATATATTCTCGTGTGTGTGTGTGTGTGTGTGTGTGTGTGTGTGTGTGTAGACTTGAAATCTAAAATAAACAATATTTTATGGGAACGTTTAACAAGTTTGCAATATCATTACACTAGAAAAAATGCAAAGTGATATTTTAAAAATCCCTCTTTCCCTCCTCCCTCTCCAAAACTTCTGCTATGAGATGGACTGCTGCAGGTTTGGGGACATCCTTTCCTGTCTCCTTTGACCAGCTTCCTCTTCCCTCTCCTCTCTGCCTCTACTGCCATCTTTCCTTCTACCTCCACGGTTTCCCCCACTCTGCTTTCCCGTTTCTCCTCTTAAGGTTTGAGTTTGTTCTTTAATGGCTGGCATCCTTTCTCACTCAGTACCTCCTGCTGGAAGATTGGTGGACATGAGCATGAGCCCTCCAGAGTGGAGAACTAGCTTTGTGGTTGTGAACTAAAGGTCACAACCTGGGCACTTTAAGGTGGATCCGATACAATATGCATCCGGGATTTCTGAGGAAAATACAGTGAGGAGTTGATGAAAGGAAACTGATTTAGCTGAAGCAGAACAGTGAATTGTGATGGTGATTTAAAGAAAGCATTCCTGAGTTCAAAATGTGTCATATAATAATAATAATAATAATAATAATAATAATAATAATTGTAATCATAAAAAATAATAAAACTGCTCTGGGGGAGTATTTTATCACAGTAATAGAAATGAAGCCAGAACAACACCAGGTCCCCTTGACATACTGCAGTGCTCCAGGGATGGCTTTCTGGACCTGGTTAAAGGATTTCCATGCTCACACTGTAAGACAAAGAAAATCTAGGCTAGTTATATCTGGCAGTAGAAGAGTGGAGACCAAAAAATCTCAGAGAAGTGCATGTGCCAGAGTGGATGGAACAGCAAACATTTCCAGGGGAAGTGTGCAGAGTCCATGCTGTCTGTGGATGCTGGAGCATCCCTGCTGAGAAGCACAGTGAGAAGGACCAGGGAGAAGGGCACCAGCATTGCTGGAAGCTCAGGGATGATGATGACTCAAGGCTGGGGTGGGGTTAGGAAACAGTATTCCTGAATCCCAGAAAATAAGGCAAAGAGATGAACAGGAGTCTGAAAGTTGTTGACCCAGGGCTCCTGTGTCCGCTGTTTAAAGCTGAACCACTGAGGTTAGAGAGATGGCACAGCATTTAAGGGCACTTTCTGTTCTTGCAGAAGATCCAGGTTCATTCCCAGCAATGACATGGTAGCTCACAGCTGCTTGTAAATTCTGTTTTAGGAAATTGTATGGTGTTTAGGTTTCTAAGCACACACATTGCACACATACATAATGCAGTCAAGATCTTTTTCACATAAAATAATATATCTAAAACACTGTATAGCTAAACGGCTTCAAAGACAAAAAGACTGTCTTCTTAAGAGGACAGATCAGGTCCCAACAAGGAGGGACCACTCAGCTACACAGCATGTGCAGTGGTTTTTCCTGTATCTTTGTAACTGCCCTGTGACTCAGGTGGGAACCCCTAGATGCGACCGTGAATGTCCTGTTCCCAGAGGGTTGTGGAAATCTTCCCTAATCTAGAGACAGAGACTGAGGTCAGCTCTCAAGTAAGCTGCCACCTCTCCCTCAGCAAGCACCTCAGGTTACAAGGAGTGTCCTTTATGGCCATGGGATCTAGGAAATCCACTTGCCAGCAAAGGAGAGATCAAGAGACGCTAAACCCAGGACCTCCTCTTGTCATTTCTAGATGACCCAGAAGTCATAGGCATCAAAGAACCCACTGCTGAGTGGGAAGCATGCAACTTTGGCAATTCCTTTAAAGACACTCTGTTGGGATGGCCACCAATAATGATACATGGGGTATACCCTAATCTGGGGTGAGAAGAACGGACAGAGTCCAAAGATGCTGTCCCATCAACAGCTTGTTGACTTCTGCTGCTGTCACACTGAATGCAGACTTGAGGATTTGATGTAGAGAAAGAGATAGTGAGGCTGCCAGATTGAAAAAACATTAGTGACTGCCATTTCCAGAACAAGAGAACCCACTCCTGCCCAATGAACACCTTTATCCGATGTCATCTCCCCAGGATGCAGACAACATGGGCCTGGAAACATAGACAGACACTTCCATAGGTCCACACCCAAGACCATTCCCAGGGTCCTTCATAGAGCACAAGGTGTTTCAGTCCCTGATTAGCTGAGGTGTCTTCAGACATAGACACAGACTGGACTTGCTGGGAGAGGGGCTAAAAGGCACTTTATTGATGGGAAAATGCAGAATGCTAGATGGGCAGGGAAGAGGACTGAGCAGGCTGGGGTGGTTTAAGTTTCATTTAATTATACTTAATGGGAATTGAGCTGAGCCTGGTGACAGAAAGCTGTTATCCCAGCGTTTGAAAGACTGAGTTAGAGAAGGGATCCCTGCAGATTCCATAGTGTGGGCCCTACTGGGAAATCTTGTTTAAAACAAAACAACCACAAGAGAAGGAATGAAGAAAAAGAAAAAAGTAAGAAAGTGTGTGGCTGTGGCTGCCTTATCTATCGCTAGAAGCATCTACTGTCATCTGCTGGGGAAATGTCTTGGAAAGTTGGGAAAGAAAGTCAAGGACAAAGAGGCCCAGAATGGTGGAGGGCTCGTGAGGAATCCCCCAGAAGGCTGTCTTGAGATCCTAAACTGCCTTAGGTCAGGAGAGCTGTCAGAGACCACCTTCTGAAGGGGTTTTCAACTGTGCCCAGCACGTCCAGTCCTAATGACTGAGATTTAGGTTTTCTACACGCCCCCCACCCGTGGTGCCCAGGAGGCCACCAGATATCTCCTTCTGCCACCTAGTTCTCTTCATTATTGTAGCCCCTGCCCCGCTCTTCCTCCATAGCTCCCCCCTAACCTCTTCAGTCCTCTGACTTCTGGGTTGGGTCAGCCAGGGCGCCCAGTGGCTGCCCTGTGAAGACTACGAGGAGCCCAGGATCTCTCTGATAGCCAGGAGTAAAATGAACTTCCTAACTTAGTCCCCCATGCTGCAAAGTCCCTCCATGTAGACCCTGGGAACTCACCAGCCTGCACCGCTGGCCACAGGCAACTTAGTAGAACCAAAAAGGTGGCTGCAGCCTTTGCCATGGTTCCTTCCTGAGAGCCGGCTACCGACAGGTGTGGTTGAAACTGTGGAGAGATTTGGAGAGATTAGGGGTCCTCAGTACAGCTTCGCGGAGGACTCGGTACAGGGATTCGCGAAAGTTCTGAGCACTGGGGTGATGAATTCAGGCTTCCCCATGCTCCAGTCGGTTCCTAGTTCCCATCTTATCCTACAACTCTTTGGGGTCCCTCCTGGGCCCCGGGGCTCTGATTCTCCCTCCCTGCCTACCGTGGTCCCTGTGGCGTGGAAGGTTCCCTGTGAACTAAGGGAGGAGAACACTGTTGTCCTGGGCTCTCACACCCCCACACCCCGCCACCAGCAGCTCTGTGCCTCAGGGACAGTGAGCAAAAGAATCAGGAAGATACAGAATGAATTAAGTCCGCACCTGCTGGTGGTATCTGCGCAGAGGGCAGACAGAGTCTGAGGAATTTATAGAGAAAAGTGCCTGCCCTGTGAGGTGTCCATGCCCACTTCACACCCAGTGCCTCCCTGGAAGTTCCAGTCCTTACCAAAGTAGGAGCCTCTGAGTCCATGTTCTAGCAGTGCCCCTGCCTCTCCTGCAGCTCCACACACCCTGAATCTCTCTCAGACTCCAGCCTGCTCTCTTCCACGTCCTCGTTCTCAAGTTTCTCCTCCACCCCAGACTCATTTGCCCCTTCAGGCCCTTTCTTACCACCCCTCCTGCACCCTCAGTATTTCTGCTGTCCCGTGGCTTGCCAATGTGCGCCACCCCCAGCCCTGTTTAGCCACCTCCCCACCTCCATTTTCTTCCTTTTACCCTCTCTCTATTGAAGACAATGGTTGGCAAGGCTGTGCTTTTCCCTTAACTCTGTGAACCTAAGACATTTAGGAAAGTTCTGAAAAAAAAAAACTAACAAACAAACAAAAAAAAACACAAAACTCCCAATCTAAAGTAGCTTCTCGGGCTGGAAAGATGAGTCAGAGTTAAGAGCACCAGCGGCTCTTTTGGAAGACTGAGACTGCGTTCCCAACATTGGAATAAAAGCTCACAACCTTTCGTTCGTTTTGTTTCGCTTTTTTGAGGCAGGATTTCTTTGTATATCCCTGGCTGTCTCGGATCTCACTCTATAGATCAGGCTGACCTCAAACTCAGATATTGCCTGCCTCTGCGTCTGGAGTTCTGGAATTAAAGGCTAAAGGCCAACACCACCAGGCCTGGCTATAACTGCTTTTCCAGGAGAGTCTATGCAAGCTTCTTGTACTGATGTAGGTTCTCTGCAAATGGTGCGCACACACACACAGAGTAATACTAATAATAAATAAATAAAATTTAAAAGGAAAGTTAACTTTCATTTCTTTCTACTTTTGCCAAACCTGGAATTAGCAAACTACCTTTTTAAAGATTTATCTCATATGTATACAGTGCTCTGCTTGCATGTATGCTCACCCACCAGAAGAGAGCATCAGATCTCATTGTAAGCCACAATATGGTTTCTGGGAATTGAACTCAGGCAGCCTGCAAGAGCAGCCAGGACTCTTAACCTCTGAGCCATCTCTACAGTCCAATTGGCAAACTCTTTAATACTCAAGACAGAGGAGGCAGGAAAGCCTGCGGGGAAAGGAGAAAGATTAAAGAGTAGAAATAGAATAAATAACAGAAAGTGCTATTTAGATATTCAAACTCAGCTGTGGTTTTCCCCATCAAATGGTCTGGATCTTGAAGGTAGCTCCTGGATTATTTACTGGGGTTAAGCCTGCACCCTCCAAGATGAGCAAAGAGATTTTATTAGACAAAAACTATACAAAACTACATATCCCCATAGAAATGTTTTCAAAAACACACAAGTCTATGCTATATCCCTAAGACATGGTATCTGGCAGAAGTAAGTAATGCCTTCTTGAATTTATTCATAGGAGACACTTAAATATTCATTACCTGTTAATTAATTAACTCCCCTCCCCCACACTGCCATAAATTTTAGCTACAAAACTGTAGCTCAGACTCCACAGATATTTAAAGTTCCCGGCTCTTCCCTACCATTAAATATTTATAAAGGCCGCCATTCATAACTGCTCTGTTCTGATTTTCTCACTTTTTCAATTCAAAAGAAAGAAATTGCTGTCAGTAGAAAAGGGGGTGCTGAAATGCTAATTAATTAAATTAAAGGCACAGGCCTTTAATCACAGCACTCAGGCCCAGGCAGGAGGATCTCTGTGAGTGAGAGGCCAGCCTGGTCTACAGGGAAAGAGCCAGGACAGCCAGGGCTACACAAAGAAACCCTTCATCAAAACATAGCCTCCCACTCCCTCCCCGCAAAAAGAATAGAATCCAGTAATAAAGAGTTGGAGAGAGAGCTCACTGAAGTGACAGCCACAAAAGCATGAAGAGGAAGACTTGAGTTCAGATCCTAAGCACTCCACAAAAACATCCTCATCTGTAACTCCAAGGCTCTGGCCACCGCCAGCGACTGTAAATGAGTTGCAGGCACCGCGGTCCCTCGCCGCTGCTCCTCGCCTCTCCCTTAAGCCCGCACCGCCAGCGCTGCACCGAAAAGAACGCGGCCGCGACTGCGCGGGTGCCCGGATGGCGCCCTCCTTCCCGCGGGGACCCCAATGCCGGGCCCGCGCCCCCCTTAAAAGGCCCTTTCCTGCCTTGGGTAGGAAAAAAAAGTCCAGCGGAGGCTTCCTTCCTTCCTTCCTTCCTTCCTTCCTTCCTTCCTTCCTTCCTTCCTTCCTTCCTTCCTTCTTTCCTTCTTTTTCCTTGTAACTTTCCCCAAACGGCGGAAACTGGAGGCGATCTCCAGAAAATTCTCTCACAGTCGGCGTCGACGAGCGCGGGAAGTGGCGAGCGGGGGGAGCACAGGCAAACTCTTGGCCGCCGGGCTCGCCGCGGCTCGGCTGTGCTTAGCTGTGAAGTCGGCGAGAGGTGCCTGCCTCTGCCAAATTCAGCAGGTCCTTTCTCAGAAGCCGAGCCGGGAAGCAAAGTGGACGGCCCTCTTTCCCACTGCCTCGGTCTCCCGCGCTGCTCGCTCCTTCGCTCTCCAGGTGCGAGGCCGGCGCGAAGGTCACACGAGCGCGCCCGGGCTCCCGCCCTACCGCCGCCGAACCCAGTCGTCAACGCGGTTGTCCCCAGGGTCCCCTCCCGAAGCCTGCGCTCCCTGGGGAGGCCGAGACTCCTAGGCGGTTCCCCTACCTCCACTCTGCTCGCAGTGTCAAAAAAGCCACAAAGTGACAAGCACTTTCGCACTCCTTACCTCAGAGTGAGATGCCCACAGATTCCCCCACCAGTTGCTTCCTAGTCACTTGCTTACGCCTCCCCCGAGTTAAGTTTCCTCCTCTTTCCCAGAGGCGCAAAGAAGTGGGGGAAGAACCCCTTTCCCTCCTTCCCCTCCGCCGACCGCTTTAGCGCCGCCACTGTCTCCACCAGGGATTGTCCAGGGCTTAACTTCCTTCCTCCTTACAGCTGCGGGGCGCCTTCGCCTCTGGAAGGCAGCCAGTTGAGCGGCTTGCCCGAAAACACTGGTTCATGTGCTTTCCTTTGCGATCCTTGTCCCTGCTGCTTCCCAGCTGGGTCAAAGAATGGCCCGAACAAATGGGAAAGGCTAAAGATTTGTCTGCTTCTGCACTTTCCTTTCCCCCGCCCCCCAAGGCAGTTCTCAGAGTAGCGAATCCACCAGGTGCTGGTTAAATGTATACATTCAGCCATTAAAGAGCGGGCCCTGGTCTCACACCAGTTGCTACCCAGGGCCTGAATACATGCCACAGGTCAAGAAAAATAAGAAATGAAGTTCTAAGTTTGTATGGAGTTTAATTTGCCCTTTTCGAGACGGGAAGAATGCTTAATAAAGTCTGAAACTTGCACTGCCTTCCACATCCCAAATGGGATTTCTATTGACAGCTTCAGCGGGGTAGGCCTCTGTTCTAAGGAATGCTGGGAGTTCTACCCCAACTTAGAAATGCCTGGTAAAGTGCCTAGACAGGAGAGCCCTCTTAATGTACTCAGGCAAGAGGGCTGAGCTCTCCTAAAGAGCAAACCCTGCCTTCGTCAGGGCATCAAATCTGGATCAAGCTAGTATTGTATTTCGATATTGACAGTTTTCTGCTTATGGACCGGCTGCAAACTGGCTTTGGGGGAGTTTATGGTTCCCCTTTTCAACAGGGTTCTGGCTCAGAAAGTCATTAAGGTTGCAATACATTTCTTGATACCAACAGGAGAGTTTGCTGTGGAGGGAAAGGGGATAAAGCAGTCAGGTGTGATTTCAGAGATGGTGAGGCAAGCCCAACACTTTCCGAGGGAAAAGGGAAAGCAGTGGGGAAGTAAAGGGAAGCTCCGCCCCCAGCTGTACTGTTTTTTTTTTTTTTTGGTTTTTTTTTTTTTGGTTTTTTTCGAGACAGGGTTTCTCTGTGGCTTTGGAGCCTGTCCTGGAACTAGCTCTGTAGACCAGACTGGTCTCGAACTCACAGAGATCCGCCTGCCTCTGCCTCCCGAGTGCTGGGATTAAAGGCGTGCGCCACCACCGCCCGGCTCCAGCTGTACTGTTTGTTTTACATATAATGAAGGCTACAGAGGTCTTTCTCTGAGGTTGTTGCCTGGGGTCTAGAATTTAAATATATCACAGTTAGAAATTCCATATTAAAAAGCCTTCCCCTAAAAAAGATTTTTCTTGATTATTTTTTTTTTCACTTAAGGAACGTTCTTTGAACTAGTTTCAGAAAATAAACTCTTAAATTCTTTCCTCAGGCCAGTGAAATGGCCCTAGAGAAACAGATTACCACATATTTCTTCTTTTACTGTAGAGACCAGCTCTCCACCTCCCAAATAGAGGCACATGGCTTGATATGTGCTTTGGGGACACAGGTGCTAACTAACTTTACAGAGTTTAAATGAGTTCATAAAGTAAGTTTCACATGTCCTGTGCACAGTTACTGGTTCAGGGGCGTGCAGCAGGGACTGTCTGGTTAGTGAGAGCTATTGATTACCTCAGACCAACACCTGAGGACTGATTTTAATCCTTAAATTCAACCTGCTTCAATAACAGCTTCATTAGCATACAGGAATTTCAGCTTCTCCCTTTTTCTTCTCAACTCTTGAATAACACAAATAAAATGGCCAAAGGCAGACTACAAGAGAAAGAATGGCCAGGAGTTTTGTGGTAACCTAAGACCATGCCTCTAAGAAAATCTAAATTAATTTCAAATTCCTCTTTCTAAAACTCCATCCATCTCATCCATCTCAAAGTCATTCTCCAGAAAATTTTAGGTGATATTTCCATTTCTAGTGTGACTTAGAGTCATTTAACTCAGCTTCCTAAGGGCTGAGGTAGTAGGTGTTTGCTGCCATGCCCACCCGCCCTTCCTACAAGGAGCCTGAGATGAAAAGATGCCCAAAAGTAACATTATGTGGAACTTTGTTCAGTAGTAAACTATGGTAGAAGGAACAATGGAGGCATGTCCTCAGCAATAGAAAAGATGTACATCAAGGATGTATGATGGCCCATTATCTTAGAAGGAGTCTGTGAGGAACAACCAATCCGAGGAGGCCTATTACAGTCAAGGGTTTAGAGAGTATGCCTTCCATAGAAACCTGCCCTGGTGAGGATTGACCAACAGAAACGGGTTATCTTAAGATGAATACAATACATTGTATCTCTGTCCAGGAAGTCACTGTGGAAACTTTGTCTCCAATTGTTGTAGCCCTACATAGTGGAGGTAGTGAAGATATTGAAGACCTGGCTAAATAAGAACTTTGAAAACTGCCCCCACCACCTGCCAAAAAACCTGGAAGGGAACCATCACAGACAAGCAGAAATGCCATTAGAACTAGATGTCAATTTTATTCTTCATATAAATTTATGCTGTCATCAGTACATTGAACCACTGTTGGTAGAGACTGCTTGTTTGTTGCCAGCCACCCAGATCCAAAATAATCACACAGAAACTATATTTATCACACTACTGCTTGGCCAATAGCTTATGCATACTTTTAGCTAACTCTTACATCTGAAATGAACCCATTCCTATTATTTTGTATTTTATCATGAGGTTTGTGGTTTACCGGTAAGGTTCTGTCCAGTGTCTGTCTCCTTCAGCGCCTGAATGGCATCTCTGTAACTCCACCTTCTTTTGTCCTCTGTCTCTGCTTAGAATTCCTGTCTTGTTATATTCTGTGCTGCCACAGGCTCAAAACAGCTTCTTTAATAACAGTGGTAATAAAACATGCTCACAACATACAGAGGGGAATCCCATATTAGACCAGTTTTTCGCCCAGAAAAGCAATATGCTAATGAAGCTTCTTTGTCTGCCTTCCACCCCCACTAATCATTTGCTGCAGAACTGGGGAATACTTTAGGCTTCTGGCCAGCATCATTTAATCTCCTCCTGCTCTACCTCTTGTTTATCTCACTCTGCCTCATGCCAGAACATGTAAACACAAAACTCATTTTTCAGATTTAAGCCTACCCCTCTACTGATGTTCAAAAAAAGGAGGATTATCTCAGTTCCTTATTTTTCTCTGTATTTTAATGTCAAAAATCCATTCATACCCCCAATCCACCAAAATGTCCATTTGTAGATATGCTGAAGCCAAAGTAATTTTATGTGGAAAATATTTTAACCAAGTTATGGCACTCACTCTTCAAAGACATTCGTGTCAAAATGTCATCCCTAGTGAATGTCAAAACCTCTGAATTTACAATTCTGTAACTGTCACAGCACAACCTTCAAGTTAGAAACTTTCACTTCCTGTCCCCAACACTAAGCAGGTCCTGCCCTTTAGGATGTAGGCCTCTGCTGGAGGATAGGCTCCTCCCCGAGCCAGTGCCCCCACCCTCTGAAGATGCCCAAGAAAGAATGAAGTCCAGTAGCTTTGTGTTCTGTCCCACTCCACGGGCACTGCACAGATGTAGTGCAGAGAATTACACACGAATGAAGCACTCATCAGACAAACATAAATGATTTTTTTCTTTCTGTTTTAGAAGAGGCTTTTACATAGGAGAAGTCCAGATACTTGGTAGAAAAAATTGACTTTGTTGTCACTTTTAAGTGTGGCTTTACAGATGAACTGTATGTTTGTGAAGGTGTGTGTGTGTGTGTGTGTGTATTTATAGGACAGAAATTAACCTCAGTGTGGATCCACTGGTTCCATTCCCCATACTTTAGGACACAGGTCTTTCACTGGCCTCAGCTCTATGAGTTGGCTATGGTGTTTTGCCAGGGAGTCCCAGGAACCCCAGCTCTCCCCAGACCTGCATCTGAAAAGACCTTGAACTCACTCTGGATCACAGCTTCTAAAAGTTAAATATAGTTATCTAATGGGGAGCAAGTGTGGGGAGAAACCAGGAACTAAAAGAAGGTCCAGGAGATGGGAGAGAGGGTATAAGACAGAGTTGAAGAAGGACAGCAGAACATGAATATATGAAAAGGGAATGGGAGTTACTGGGAGAGGAGGGCACAGTAGAGCAGGGGTGGGGAAGACTGTAGTGGTATCTGTAGAGGAACGTGTGTTTTTCATGTCAGTGCTGCCTTCATGCTGTGTTTACTCTATAGTAGGCACTGTAAGTTAAAACACAGAGGAAAAAACTGTAAGGGGTTTTGACAGTGGTCACCATTGTTGGCCTGACTGTCTTAGCAGATAGGGAGATGGATGAGATGCTCTGTGTCTGTGCGAGTGTTTCCAGAGGGAAGAGTGAATGACAGCAAGACCCTCCATCAGTGGGGTGATCCAGTCAGGTCACACACCAAGAGGAAGTGTCTCTATTACCGTTGCCACTACAGGTATTCTTTAGCGAAAAGTCATGGATCTATGTCAGGAGTTGCTATCTTTCACTGTCAGATTGCCACTGCTGGGGCACCCAGCCTGCTGGACTGAGCAGTGCTGAGTTCTCTGCCTCTCATTGTACCCAGGACAATCTGTCAGCCCAAGGTGTCAGTTCTAGGAAATGACTCCTGGATGGAGTTCTTGGCAGTGTCTAATTGGAGAAGCACCTTGCTTGGGCAGAAGTCAGACTGACCCACCTGCAGCAGGGAAAATACACTCAATTTCATTGTGGCCCCTGGCATGGTCCTGGGCCCTGGGAGAGAGCAGCCTGTGGTCCTGGGCTATCAGAAGGCCCATTAGCCTGGGAACTTTGAGTGATCTCAAATGCTTGTTTCTGGAGGTGTGGCAAAGGAGCAGGAGAAAGGATAACCATTTGGGGGGGGGAGGAGCTTGCAAAGGGCGCCAGAGGAAGTTGCATAAGGAAAGAGACTCCGTTTTTTTCGCGCCCCCCTACCCAAAAAAAGAAAAAAAAATAATCAGCGGGGAGAGAGGAGAAAAAGGAAGTTGGGTGGTGGCTGCAGGACAGAGAAGGGAAATAGACGCGACGTTTACCTTCGTGTCCCCCGTGGAAGGATGGGGCAAGAGCCCTGACCCACGCGACCAGGCAGTGCGGATCAATCTCTTACCCTGGCTATCAGGGACCATGGGGCGGACAAAATGGACAGACCTCTGCCTTGCGCGGACCGGGTGCAGAGCAACCTCTGGGCAGGTCAACATACTCTCAGGTTCGCGCGGTGGGCAGCGAATGCGGAGTTTGGACCACAGAACTCCCTCCCCCTTTTTTCTTCGACCCCCATGAAACGATTAAAGTTTTCTGTCAGCCAGCGCGCCCCTTGGCAAGCCGCTCCCTCAAATTTGCCTCCTCCTCAGGTCGGAGGCTGGCGGGGTACTTGGCTGACCCGTCTGCTCCTGCTTTTCCCCAACCCCACCCCCTGTCTTCCTCCACTTTTCACCCCCGGCCACCGCCGCCCTACCTGGGCAAGGATGCTAGCTGGCACTAGACAGCAGCTCCTGAGCGCAGAAGGGTGGAAGAGCGGGCGCAGGGGACGCGAGGCAGACCTGGCTTGATGGCCTCTGCCAAAACTCACGGTCCCCGCCAACTCCGCTCGCCCCTCCCACACGCCCGCGCCCCGCCCACCAGCCGACACCGAGAAAAATGCGCCCTCCTTCCCGCGGGGACGCAGCCAATTCCAGACCAGCGTCCGGCCACGCTCCCTTAAAAAGCGAGGGAAAAAATCCAGAGGAGCCTTTATTTCTTTTTCTTTTTCTGTCCCCCCGCCCTGCAACTTTCCCCCAAGTGGGGGAAATGTTTTTATTAGTGAGGATGTCTATGCGCAAAGCGAGTTGCGGAGTCTTCTTGGCTCGCCTGTATACACACACACACACACACACACACACACAC
>NW_004949180.1:233511-236424 GCF_000317375.1 Microtus ochrogaster
GCGAAGTGGCCCGGCCCCTTTCCCAGTGCCTCTGTCTCCCGCTGTGCTAGCCTGCCTGCGCTCTCTCGCGCGGTGCTCCTCTGGTACGAAGCCCACACCGGCGGAGAAGTCCAGAGGGACGGCACTCCGGGCCTGGCGTCCTCCTGCCGCCACCGCACCGAGTCGCCACCGCGATCGTCCTCAGCATCCCTCCTGAAGCCGGCGCCCCCTGCCTCGGTCCGACTGCGCTCTGCGTCCCCGGGGAAGGCTGAGGCTCCGCCGCTTTCGTCCTTGCCTTCCCAGGCGGAGTGCTCACCTCCACCGCAGCCACCTGGCACCTGGTCTCAAAAAAGCAACCAAAGTGACAAATTCGAAGGGGCGGGGCGGAGCGCAGACCCAAAAGCATCCCTCTGCCAGTGCGACAGTGAATGACCAACAAGACCACACAGGCTGACATCCTTCCTCATGACCCTCCACACACTTCTCCGTGTGAGCACAAAAGGAGGAAACAACACAAGTCTCTTCTCCCCCCATTTTTCCTTTCCCTTTTCTCTCTCTTCCTCTTTCGCACTCCTTACTTCAGAGTAAGATGCCTACAGACTCCCCACCAGTCTCTTCCAAGCCACTTGCCCACATCCCCCGCCCCCGCCAGGATTAAGTTTTCTATTTTTCTGATCTCTTTCCCAAGACAAAGGTGAGATTCTTTCCCTCTCTAGATCTAGGAAATTTCATCCTCACCTAGAAAAAAAAAAATCGGGCTGGAGAGATGGCTCAGTGGTTAAGAGCACTGCCTACTCCTTCAGAGGTCCTGAGTTCAATTCCCAGCAACCACATGATGGCTCACAACCATCTGTAATGAGATCTGGTGCCCTCTTCTATCTGATGCTCTCTTCTGTCATGGTGGCATACATGCATTAGAGCACTCATATGTATAAATAAATAAATATTTTAAAAAAAGAAAAAAATCAATGAATGACTTTGGCGCAGGCCAAGTTGCAGATTAATTAGAGATTAGATCCCATCAGCGCTTCTTACCCCCAAATTTTCTCTTCTTTTTCTCTGTCTCATGTGTCTTCCTGACAAATGAGTGCTCCAGGGCTGCAGACACAGTGCTCAAGTGCTCTGTCAGTCAAGACTGGGGAGAGGGAACCCCATGGTATCTGCCACCCATGGGCCTCCCCTTTACTGCAGCTGAGCCTTTGCTGCAGGAAGGCAACCAATGGAGAGGCTTGGCCTAAGCAGGAGCCCACAAACATTGGTTCAGGTACATCCCTTAGCAATCCAATCCTTATCACTGCTGCTTCCGAGCTGGGTCAAAGAATGGCCTGAACAAATGGGAAAGACCGAGAAGGTTATAGATTTCTTTGTCTGCTTTTGCACTTTCCTTTCCTTCCTAAGGCAATTCTCAAAACAGTGAATCCAACATGTGCTGGTCAAATGTAAGCGTTCAGAAATTAAAGATTGGCCCCTATCACTGAATACATGCCACAGGTCAAGAAAAATAAGAAATGAAGTTCTAAGCTTGTATGGAGTTTAATTTGCCCTTTTTGAGACTGGAAAAATGCATAATAAAGTCTGACACTTGCACTTCCTTCCACATCCCAAATGGGATTTCTGTTGACAGCTTCAGCGGGGTAGGCCTCTGTTCTAGGGACGCTGAGAGTTCTACCTCAACTTAGAAATCCCTGGTGAAGTGCCTAGACTATAAGATGGGACCTCCAGCTTAATGTCGTCAGGCAAGATGGCTGAGCTCTCCTAAATAGCAAACCCTGCCTTTGTCAAGTCGTCAAATCTGATCAAGCTAGTATTATATTTCAATATTGACAGTTTTCTCTTATGGATAGACTGCAAAATGGCTTTGGGGGAGTTTATGGTTCCCCTTTTTTACAAGGTTCTGGGGCAGACAAAGTCATTAATGTTGCAATACATACCTGCTTGTTTTGCATCTAATGAGGCTACAGGGGTCTTTCTCTGCTATTGTTGGCTGAGGCCTAGAATTTAAACATATCACAGATGGAAATTCCATATTAAAAAGCCTTCCCTTAAAAACTAAGATTATTCTTGATTGAATTTTTCACCTAAATAATGTTCTTTGAACAATTTCACAAAATAAAGTCTTAAATTCCTCCTCATGCCAGTGAAATTACCCTAGATCACCACCTATTACTTCTGTTACTGTAGAGACCAGCTCTCCAACTCCCAAATAGAGGTACATGGCTTGACATGTGTTTTGGAAAACAGGTACTTACTAATCTTGCAGAGTTTAAATGAGTTCATAAAATAAGCCTCATGTGTTGTGTGCACAGCCACTGACTGGTTCAGGGGTGTGCAGCATGGACAGTCTGGTTAGTGAGACCTATTGATTACCTCAGACCACCACCTGAGGACTGACTTTAGTCCTTGAATTTAACCTACTTCAAGGGCAGCTTCATTAGCAGAGAGAAATTTCATCTTCTCCCCGTTTCTTCCCAACTCTTGAATAACACAAAGTGAAATGGCCAAAGGCAGACTACAAGAGAAAGAAAGGCCAGGAGTTTTGTGGTAACCTAAGACCTTGCCCCCAAGAAAATCAAAATTAATTTCAAATTCTTCTTTCTAAAACTCCATCCATCTCAGAATCATCCTCTAGAAAATTTTAGGTGGGTGATATTTCTATTTCTAGTGTGTGCGTATGTGTGCATGTGTGTGTATGTTTTCATAGGCATTTATTCGATAGTCTGAATTTTTTCAACTAGATTTTTGGGGATTGGTTTTATTTGGTTTTGGTTTGAAGTCTTCTACTGCAACTCAGGCTGGTCTAGATTTGTAGCAGCCATTTAACTCATCTCCTAAGGGCTGAGGTACTAGGTGTTTGCTGTCATGCCCACCTGCCCTTCCTACAAGGTGTCTGAGATGAAAAGATGCCTAAAAATAACATTGTGTGCAACTTTTTTC
>NW_004949180.1:237456-239065 GCF_000317375.1 Microtus ochrogaster
GCTAATAGAATTTCCTTTGCCATGCCCTCCACCTTTTAAAGCAGGGGTGCGGAAGTGGAGTTGAGGGAATGCTCACCTGGGAAACTATTTCCTCTTCACCTGTTCATTGCACTAGATGGCAGAGGGGCCTGAATGAGAAGCATGGTCTCTCCTCACCTCCACACAGAGACCAACCCTGACCATGAGCAGGAGTCAAGAAATGAACTAAGCAAGTGACCCACTCACGAAATGGGACAGGTGGATGGTTCTTGCTTTTGTTTCTGCTTCCTTTGTTTTTGTCTCTCTGGGTGACTTAACTGAACCAAAAAAGATTCAGGTCCCCAACAAGAGGGGACAATTCTTAAGCCAGGTGTTCACATACTAGAGAAAGCGACTAGTCAATGCAGGGAAATAGAACTGAAAGATACACAGACACACAGATACACACAATGCACTCACACACAAACACAGAGTAAAAACAAGCAGTGGTACATGTAAAAACAGCCACATATTCATACATGTGAAAGGAAGGGGAATCCAGTGACAACCCACAACGTTTTCAGCCCTTGATCAGTGGCCTTGTCAGACCTCTCCTCTGTGTAAAAAGAGAAAGTGCCTTAACCACACTTCCCTCTGGACCTGATAGACAAGGTGACTTTCTGATTTGTTACCTTTTGGGGTGCAGACTTCAGACTCCTCTGAAACCCTAGGCAACAGTTTATTGAAGGGAGCCTTGATGACCTGGCACCCAGGTGGCACACACCCCCTAGGACAGTGGATCTCAACCTTCCCAATAGTGTTATACTTTAACACAGTTTCCCATATTGTGGTGACCCCATAAAGTTATTTTTGTTATTCCTTCATAACTGTAATTCTGCTAGTGTTATGAATCATAGTATAAATATCCGATATGCAAGAGATCTGACATGTGGCCTGTGACCACTTTGAAAAGCCCCTTGAACCCTCCAAAGGGTTGAGACCCATTAGTTGAGGACCACTGCCCTTGAAGCTCCTTGACCACCACAGTCTTCTCTGTTCCAAGGGTCTCTGGTATCTTAAGTCTGGCTCTGGGATCTTGGTCAGACTTCCAGAAATGTTGTGGGGTATTCACCAGAGAAGACTGCTCAGACATGGATTTAAGTTAATAGAAGCTCTTTATTAGCAGGTCAGCAAGCACACTGTATATTTGGGAACCAGTGTAGCACCAAGCATTTTTCAGGTTGAACTTTTATGCGCAAAAAAAAAAATGTTCTGTGTGGACATGCTTTAGTCAAGAATGGTTAGCCAGGAGTGCGAGTGCAGAAGCCAGAAAGCAAGGTCAGTCCACTCAGAGACTGTCCTTCAACTATGAACTTGGATGGATTAGGCCTTTGTTTTAGTTTTGGCAGGTAGTTTTGTCTATGTGCTGAGTTTTACAGTGTGAATGGCACTTTGATCATGGAGTCAGCTGTGCTAAGATATGGGACCCTGTTACAGTTACCAATGATTTCTATTAAACAACTGGTCCTCAGTTTCCATTTATTATGATTAGTTGTTGCAGGTTTCTTTTAGTTATACTTGAGATGTTTGAATAATGTATGTAATATACAAAAGAGTGAAAACATCAAATTCTCACTAATGAGATCTGGTT
>NW_004949180.1:239950-240741 GCF_000317375.1 Microtus ochrogaster
TCTGAGCAGCCCAGATGGGAGCTGTAGACTCCAGGAACCGCTTAGTCTCATTTGTCTCCAGTGGGGACACTGCTCCATTGCTTCTGGAGGCTGCTGCTGCTGCTGCTTGATTTATTTCTATTTTATGTGTATGAATATGAGTCTGAAAGTGTTTAAATGTTCTGTTGTGAATGCTTGGTGTATGTGGAGAAGAAGGGGCTGGATCTTCTGGATCTGAAATTGTATAGTTTTGACTACCTTGTGGTTTCTGGGAATGGAACTTGGGTGTGATGCATGAGCAGCAGATGGTCTTTCAACCTTTTTAAAATCTTGATTTGTATCACTTTATCTTTGTCTGTGGGGTGGAATCTTATTCCCTCTACACATTGAGTGGACTATGATGTTCATTTGTGTTTCTGTTGACTCCTCATCTGCATGATGAAACCCTCCTGATTAGGAACCTACTCTGTTCCCTCCTCTTTCCCACTGGTCTATGACAGGATTCCTGTGCTGTCCAGGCTCAGAATACACAAGCTATTGCTAGCAGGTGACATGAACTCCAGATCTCTTGCGTCCTATCTCAGTAAGATGCTCAATAAGATGAGGGACAACAATAGGACTCCAGTAATTCACTCTTGCTTCTTCGCTTCTTACCCTCCTGTCCCTCACCTCGCTCCCAATACAACAAACAGTACCTGTCATTGCCAAGGATTTTTCTCAGAAAACACAGAAGAGAGGAAGGGTGTAGGAAAGGATTATCAGCAGGACAGTGATCTTAGGATCAATGGCCATGGATGAAGACTGGTCCACAT
>NW_004949180.1:251789-257251 GCF_000317375.1 Microtus ochrogaster
GGCGTTTTGGGGTTTTTATTTCTCATCTCGGTTTCCCTTAACTAGAACAATTTTTTTAAAACTCTGTTTTTGTTCCTGGGAACTTTGGGTGATCTCAAAAGCTTGTTTCTGGAGTTGGCCCCCAAGGTGGCAAAGGAGCAGGACAAAGGATAACCATGGGGGGAGGGCTTGCAAAGGGCGCCAGAGGAAGTTGCATAAGGAAAGAGACTCCGTTTTTTCGCGCCCCCCACCCACCCAAAAAAGAAAAAAAATAATCAGCGGGGAAAGAGGAGAAAAAGGAAATTGGGCGGCGGCTGCAGGACGGAGAAGAGAAATAGACTCAACGTTTACCTTCGTGTCCCCCGTGGAAGGATGGGGCAAGAGCCCTGACCCACGCGACCAGGCAGTGCGGCTCAATCTCTTACCCTGGCTATCAGGGACCATGGGGAGGACAGAATGGACAGACAGACACCTCTGCCTCGCGCGGACCGGGTGCAGAGCAAGCCTCTGGACAGGTCAACTTTCTCTCAGGTTCGCGCGGTGGCCAGCAATCGCGGGGTTTGGATCACAGAACTCCCTCCCCCTTTTCTTAGACTCTCAGGAAGCGATTAAAGTTTTCTGTCCGCCAGCGCGCCCCTAGGCAAGCCGCTCCCTCAAGTTTGCCTCCTCCTCAGGTCGGAGGTTGGAGGGGCGCTTGGCTGACCCGTCTGCTCCTGCTCCTCCCCCCATCCCTACCCCTTGTTGACCTCCACTTTCAGCGCCCGACCACCGCTGCCACCTTACCTGACCAAGGATTATTTTTGTTGTTCCTTCATAACTGTAATTCTGCTAGTGTTATGAATCATAGTATAAATATCCCATATGCAAGCTATCTGACATGTGGCCTGTGACCACTTTGAAAAGCCCCTTGAACCCTCCAAAGGGTTGAGACTCATTAGTTGAGGACCACTGCCCTTGAAGCTCCTTGACCACCACAGTCTTCTCTGTCCCCCGGGGTCTCTGGCGTCTTTAGGTCTGGTTCTGGAATCTTGGTCAGACTTCCAGAAATGTTGTGGGGTATTCACCAGAGAAGACTGCTCAGACATGCATTTGAAACCCCGAAGCCAACTGCAGTGACACATTTCCTCCAACAAGACCACACTAACCCCACAAAGCCAAACCTAATAATGCCCCTCCCTGGTTACCAAGCATTCAAATTTATGAGCCTAAGTGGGCCATTCTTATTTAAGCAACCACAAATATATACTGAGGTTTAAAAAAAGAAACATAGAAAGCTGGAAGGATGCCTCAATGATTAAGGGCACCAGCTGCTTTTCCAGAGGACCTAAGTTCAAATACAAACACCCACATGGTGCTCACAACAGCAGTTATGTGTAGCTGGAGTTACAGATGACTGTAGTTCCAGAAATATGACACCCTCCTCTGTCCTCCAAGGGCACCAGGCATATACATGGTGTGCACACATATATTCAGGCGAAACAACATACATACACATAAAATAAAATAATTTTTAAAACTTGTATGAACATTTATCCTAAGCAAAAATCCAAATTTCGATAGTCCTGTTTTCTTGTATATAAATGTTATTTACATGAAACAGACATTTTTTTTTGCCACGAGGTGTTTTATTTTCATCAATAATACAAACAATTTTCTATAATATCCCAGGGCAAACCGATGAAATTTGGCAGTCCGATTAGTGGGGGGTCCCCCTTCAGGGACCCGCGGGCCGGGGCATCGGCGCAGCGCGGAGTACCTGGGTTCACAGTGCAGCAGTGCAGCTTGTGGCTCGCGTCCATCTTGCAGGTGGCTCTTCCTCCACATCACGAGGGGGTCTTGGAGATGATGGGGTGGGCTGGGGGAATCCTCCAGTCTGGGCTTTTAGGAAATTTCACTCCTTTTTTCCTGTTCAATGGTCTCTTTGGTCGGCAGGGTGTTCTCCTGCGTCTCGGTCTTCTTCAGCTTGGCCTTATTGAAGCTGGCGATTTCCCCCAAGTCCGGCTTGTCTGCCATTTTCTTACAACCCGCCGAGTCTCCTCTCGAGCTCGCGCTCCAGGTGCTCCCACTCGCCTTACTGCAGCAAGAGACCTGAAACAGACATTAAAGATAACTTTCTGGAAAGAATCTGCCGCACACAGGAAAAGTACTGTTAAAGGAAACTATGAAGTAATATATGCTTACATTAAGCTAAGGAAGGCTTCCAGTTAACAATCTTGATCTATACCCTAAAAACAAGGAGCAGAGCAAATTAACCTCTGGAAACCAGAAGAATGAAAACAAGAATGATAAGATAAGGATCTTTAAAAAAAAGTAGAAAATACAGATGCACTAGAAAAAAATCAATGAAGTAGTAAAACTCAATGAAGACGCTCGTTCCTTTACCCCTTGTACTTCCCGCCGTCACTTGCACATCAATTGGCAAGGAAAGTTGAATGACACTCTAATCAATCAATGTGATGTACCAAATGAAGAGGATAAAAGGCAAAACATCATCATCCCGTCAACACATGCAGAAAAAGAAAAGGGGTCAAAACTCAACACACTGTCTGATAAAATCTGCCAAGAAATTAAACATGGGAAGAATGTGCACACACACATACACACACACACACACACACAAAGATTTACAATATAATACAGACAGCAGAAGACTTAACAGTGAGGAGTTGAAGCCAGGAAGGTGCATTCTCACCTTTTCTCAACGTGGCACTAGAAATGCTAGCTAATTGAGCAAGAAACATAAATAAAATGCATCTAGTTTAGAAATGAAGAGGTTAAGGAGTCTCTTCATGCATATGACATGATAGTAAGCTTAGAGAACTCTGAAGAGTCCAGCAAAAGATTCTAGGAGTAATAAATTGTGTATAAAATTGTAGGATAAAAAAATCAGCAAACAAAAATAACCACTTGTATTGACATTCACTAACAACATTTGATCAGAAAGTTAAATTAAGAGAACTGCTTCAACAGCTTCAGCCAAAAGAGGTAAAATAGCTGAGAAAAGAAACTCCAGACAGATGAAAGAAACCGAAGGGAACACAACTAACTGGGGACACACCCTGTATTCACTGATTGTAAGAAATACAGTTACAATGTTCAAACCAAAGTGGCCTACAGACAGTCTTCTCTCTTAAAATCCCACTATATTCTCCCTAGAAAAAGAAAAAAGTTGGGCATGGTGGCACACACCTTTAATCCCAGTACCTGGTGGGAGAGGCAAGTGAGTCTCTGTGAGTTAGGGCTACACAGAGAAACCCTGTCTCAGAGAAAATAAAAGAAGAATGCACTTGCCAGTGAGAGCAAAGACAAGCAGACAAAGAGCAGAGCTTCCTTCTTTGTGGCCTTTATGTAGGCGGCCAGCAGAAAGTGTGGTCCAGATTAGAGGTGGATCTTCTCACCTCTACCTCAAAAGATCTGTGTTAAAAAGGTGTCTTCCCACCTAAAAGATCAGGATTAGAAGTGGGATCTGCCCACATGAAATGATTTAAGTAAGAAATTAGTCGCTCACAGGTATGGCTAGGCTTTGGGGTTTTGGTTAAATCCCGATGTAGTCAATTTGGCAACCCAGAATAGCCATCAAATCCACCAAGATGTTTTCAGAAAGCCTTTAAACATAGAAGATAAGCCACCAGGACTAAAGCGCCCAAGTTTAGGCATCTATTACTCCATGTGTCCTGCATCTCAAACACTGATGAACCACTGATGCTTTGAAGAAACAACACAGGAAGAAAAGTACAGAGGATGCTGTGGAATATTCTAAACTTCTGCCCAAGAAAAGGGGGTAGTTCCAGTAACAGATTGCCAAGAGGTAAAATTTCGCTGAGAGCTTCTCCTTCAAAGTCTAAATCCAGTTGCAATGATTAAGGTAATGCTATCTCATCCCAACTTATTCTGTGACTGCCTGGACACTTCTCACCCTTTCTCCAAGAGCCATGTCCACCTTGGTACTGCTTTTGGCACTGTGCTTGACCTTAACCATGGTCCAGGTGTATTAACCAAAATAACTGGGGTTTGACTAAACATAAAACTAAAACAGCTAAAACATGTAAATGAATAACAATTGTGGAGTGTCTGGGAAATACTGCTGAGTTTTGCAACAAAAAAAAAAAAACTAAAATACTAGGCTACCTCAAATTCTTCCCTGCTGTAATCCCCCACCTTGAGCACTGATGTCACTGTGATTTTGTCTTTTTAAAACACTGTACAGCTCAGCTCAGTTACCAAGAGACTTTAGATGCACGAGCTCACACTTTTCTGCCAATTGCTTTAAAAGATGCAAAATTTTTGATTGATTTAATCAGCATCATTGTCAATGACTATCTCACCTGGATCACTTCATTTAGAAGCCCCAGCTTGATCTCTGCGGTATTCAGCCTTGTCCCCTGCCTTCCCTCCCATGAGGAGGTTGCAGGGGAGGTACCTACTGATAAGCCTTTCAGGGTCATGGTCCTCTCACTTAGTCCAAAGGAA
The DNA here is from genome assembly GCF_000317375.1 of Microtus ochrogaster. Taxonomy (NCBI): domain Eukaryota; kingdom Metazoa; phylum Chordata; class Mammalia; order Rodentia; family Cricetidae; genus Microtus; species Microtus ochrogaster. Next base: position 256,239 of record NW_004949180.1, read on the forward strand.
TCTGGGATGGCAGCAATTTACCCAAATATGAAAACATATAAAATCCTTCTGATACTCCTAGGAAGTAGGTCTCCCTACTGAATTCAGTTCTGGTTCTGATTAAAGAGGAAAGGGACAAAGAAGCCACATTGAGATTAGGAAAGAAAATTGTGAGGAGAACTTCTTCCTCCGTTGTCCCATGCTAAAGTGGGATGCAGTGGTGGGGGATCTGATATTCTGGTTCTGCCTCTCATGAGAGACAAGATTTCAGTTTTCTTGAAAGAGTGGATGGCCAACTGTGTGAGCACTTGAATGCATGTCAGGAACATTTGGCCCAGGGAGTTGTCTGGTTTCTTGATTTTGTGTCTGGTGATTCTGTTTTCTTTTGCTCCCCTGACAGGGGACCAGGACTTTAATCGCTATGATTAACTGGAATTCTGATGGGTTTTCTGGATTCTGCCACTAGGTGGCATCATCTGCATGCAGTTGTTTGCTCTGTTCCTCGTTCGGTCCCTAGGGAGTCAGTAGTTTTCTCTTATGATTTCACCACAAGGTGGCACCCCTGTGATTGCTGTTGGTACCTCTCCTCTCCGGGATAGGAAATTTCCAGTCATATCAATTCACTGCTGAAGCCACAAACTCCTCCTCCCCTGCTTGTATTCTCACTTGCTCCCTGTCCTAATTCTCACTTGTTTCCAGGGGAGCTGTAGAAGATCTCATGCCTCTTCCTCTCTTCATTGCCAGTGCTATGGATTTGTCTACTTAGACCAGTCACACAAACGTTCTCCTAACAAGAAGACCACCAACTCTAAATCCTCAGGACGCCAATGAGTGCTAAAGAATTTCTCCCAAGGGTTTGGGGAGGAATGCAGGGAATGCTTGCACTGAAACTGTGAGACTGACAGGCCCTGTGACATGGGATGGCCATTTACTGGACCCTGGACCCAGCTACTGCAAAGGCAGTTTGACTCAGTGACACAGGACCCAGGGTACCCTGATCAATTCCCTTATATTGATAAACGACTGACTCTTGT
>NW_004949180.1:260132-261345 GCF_000317375.1 Microtus ochrogaster
ATCCATTAGTATGTGTTGGTATCTTCTCAGAATGGATAGAAGCCTTTGCTACTCAGGGGGACACTGCTCTGACAGTGAACAAGACTCTTTCAGATAAAAATATTTCTAGGTATGGACTGCCCCTGTCAATCATAATAAGATAATGGGCCCGCCTTCACTCTATCCATAGCTTAAATGGTCAGTAATATCTTAAATGCAACCAGGAAATTGTGTCTACTGACCTCAAAGCTCAGGACAGGGTCCAACGCAGAACTGAACTATTAAGTCAGCCTTCTCTAAATTAATTTTGGAAACCAGTGAAAATTGGTCCAACCTTTCACTCCTGGCCCTGCTTAGGGTGAATTTTACCACCCACAAGACAGCATTTACCCCATGAGATTGCCTTTGAAAGACACCTGTGGGATCCCTGCTAACACCACCACCAGCAGAGGCTTGATCCACAGGAAGCAAGAAGCAAGCCCAGTTTAACCTGACTCAGTGGACAGTATTGGTTCAGACTTTGAAAGTCTGACCCCAGGTAGTTTATTTCAGGCATTTCTAATCACCACACAATTGGGAAAATGTCTCTTGGTGGATATTAACTCAATCTCATGTACACAGCAAAGCTTAATACAACAAAACTCATTTCAAGTACAAGTGACATCTTCCATAAAGATAGGTTCTAGGGGATTAGGAGCTTGAGGACACAAGCTCAAGATAAGGGTCTGGAGGAGAATCCTGCTGTGATTGACTGAGATAAACAAGATCAAGATAAGGATCTGGGGTAGCTGTTGTGGGCTGACCATACAGAAAACCCAGAGGTCACCAGGCTATTAACCCCATCTCTTTCCAGCCTTCTGGGCAGAAAACAGGTTATACATCCCTCTTGACAGAAAAGATGATTCTGTGTGTTTAATGGTCCCCATCCCCCAGATGGCATTTCTCCTTAAAGTTTGGGCTGTCCTGGAGCTCAGTCTGAAGACCAGGCAATAGCAAAGCCATTCTCTCCACTCCCTGGAAGTTGTGACCTGAGTCATAAAAGGTAGGACCTGGGAGTTATTGGTTTATGGACAACTGCTGTCCAAAGACAGGGAGGAGCCCAGAAGTGGTGTGAGGTGGTCACAGCTAGTTGATAGGGTGAGCATGGGTCTGTTAGTGGTGAGAGTTGGGTGTGGTCTTATTATAAATTTCTGGATTCTGGTACAGTCTGCCAAGGCACCAGCTGAAGGCATGG
>NW_004949180.1:263020-264531 GCF_000317375.1 Microtus ochrogaster
GGCTCCCTCGATCAAGATATCTCTTTCCTTGCTCTCCTCTCTGTCCTTCCTCCATCTCGACTATCCCATTCCCTCAAGTTTTCCTCACCTCTCCCCTTCTCCCTTCTTCTTCCCCTTCCACCCTCCGTTCTACCCCCACCCCCACGCTCCCAATTTTGTCAGGCAATCTTCTCTATTTCCCCCTTTCCAGGTGGATCTACATATGTTTTACTGTGGATTCACTTTATTGCTTAACTTCTCTAGGATCATGAACTATAGGCTTAATATCCTTTGTTTATCGCTAGTATCCACTTATGAGTGAGTACATACCATATTTATCTTTTGGGTCTGGGTTACCTCACTCAGGAAAGTGTTTTCTAATTCCATCCATTTTCATGCAAAATTCAAGATGTCGTTGTTGTACCACTGAGTAGTACTCCAATATGTAAATGTGCCATATTTTCTTTATCTGTTCTTCAGTTGAAGGACATCTAAATTATCTCCACATTCTGGCTATTACAAATAATGCTGCTATGAACATAGTTGAACAAATACCATTGTAGTGTGATTGAGCATCATTTGGATATATGCCCAAAAGTGGAATTGCTGAATCCTGAGATAGGTTGACTCCCAATATTCTGAGAGCCACCATACTGATTTCCAAAGTGGTTGTACAAGTTTGCATTCCCACCAGCAATGGATGAGTGTTCCCCTTACTCCACATCCTCTCCAATATAACCTATTATTGGTGTTTTTGATCTTAGCCATTTCTGACAGGTACAAGATGGTATCTCAAAGTTGTTTTGATTTGTATTTCCCTAATGGCCAAGGATGTTGAACATTTCCTTAACTATCTTTTGGCCAGTTGAGATTCTTCTCTTGAGAATTCTCTGTTCAGTTCTATACACCATTTTTAATTGCGTTATTTAAATTTTTGATGTCTAATTTCTTGAGTTCTTTATATATTTTGGGGATAAATCCTTTGTCTGATGTGGGGTTGGTGAAGATCTTTTTCCATTCAGTAGGCTGCTTTTTTGTCTTATTGACTGTGTCCTTTGCTTAAAGGAAGCATCTCAGTTTCAGGATATCCCATTTATTTATTGTTGCTCTCAGTGTCTGTGATATTGGGGTTATATTTAGGAAGTGTTCTCCCGAGACCATGCATTGAAGACTACTACCCACTTTTTCTTCTATCAGGTTCAGTGTGGTTGCATTTATATTTAGGTCCTTAATACATTTGGACTTGAGTTTTGTACATAGGGATAGATATGGCTCTATTTTCATTCTTCTACTGAAAGACCCTCAGAGTGGTCCTTCCCTCAAGAGGAGACCCCTAACCCAAGGAACAGTCGAGACCATGGGCTGCAATTAGCAAGAGGTTTATTGGGTGGGCACAGGTACCTGTGGGCAGCAAAGTCCTTTTGGAGGACTTGTGTGCCTGCAGGCTGGGAGAAGGTCTTTTTATAGGAAAAGGGTGGCAAAAGCAGGCATACAGAAGCAATGCATGGTTACAGGGATCTCATTGGTCAGTT
>NW_004949180.1:265345-267133 GCF_000317375.1 Microtus ochrogaster
TTTTTTTGCTTTTCCAAATGAAGTTGATTATTGTTCTTTCAATGTCTATGAAAAATTGTGTTGGGATTTTGATAGGGATTGCATTGAATTTGTAGATTGCTTTTGGTAGGACTGCCATTTTTACTATATAGACCCTACCTATCCAAGAGGATGGGAGATCTTTCCATTTTCTGGTATCTTCTTCAATTTCTTTTTTCAAAGACTTAAAGTTCTTGTCAAATAGGTCTTTCACTTCCTTGGTTAGTGTTACCCCAAGATATTTTATGCTATTTGTGGCTATTATTAAAGGTGATGTTTCTCTGATTTCCCTCTCAGCTTCTTTATCATTTGTGTATAGGAGGGCTACTGGTGTAGGAGGTCCTTCTGTTTATGTGTTGCTTTCTTTGGTTAATCAATAAAGAAACTGCTTGTCCCGATAGGGCAAAACTTAGATAGGCAGAGAAGACAAAACTAAATTCTGGGAGGAAAAAACAGAGACAGAGAAAGAGCTGCCATAGAGAGAGAGCCACCACTGAGACGGAGATGCCAGGTCAAACATACTAAATCTTTCCCAGTAAGCCACGACCTCATGGTGACATACAGATTATTAGATATGGGTTAAATCAAGATGTGAGAGTTAGCCAATAATAGGCTAGAGATAGTGGGCTAAGCAGTAATTTAATTAATACAATTTCTGTGTGATTATTTTGGGTGTAAGCTAGCTGGGCAGCCGGGATGAGAAGCAGGCCCTCTCTCCTCTTACAGGCTACTGATATTTTTTAGTTGATCTTGTATCCTGCCACATCATTGAAGGTATTTATCAGCTGTAGGAGTTCTATGCTAGAGTTTTTGGGGTCACTTATATATACTATCATATCATCTGCAAATAATGAAAGTTTGACTTCTTCCTTTTGTTTTTGATTTCCTTTTGTTGTCTTATTGCTATAGCCAAAACTTCAAGAACTATGTTGAAGAGATATGGAGAGGGTGGACAGCCTTGTCTTGTTCCTGATTGTGGCAGAATCACTTTGAGTTTCTCTCCATTTAATTTGATGTTGGCTGTGAGCTTGCTCTATATTGCTTTATTAGATTTAGATATGTTCCTTGTATCCCTGATCTCTTCAAGACCTTTATCATGAAGGGGTGTTAGATTTTGCTGAATGCTTTTTCAGCATCTAATGAAATGATCATATGGGTTTTTTTCTTTTAGCTTATTTATATGATGAATTACATTGATAGATTTTTATATGTTGAACCAGCCCTGCATCTCTGGGATAAAGCTGACTTGATCATGGTAGATGATTTTTTTTATGTGTTCTTCTATTCAGTTTGCCAGTATTTTATTGAGTATTTTTGCATCCATGTTCATGAGTGAGATTAGTCTGTAATTCTTTTTCTTGGTTGAGTCTTTGTGTGGTTTCAGTATCAGGGTAACTGTAGCCTCATAAAAAGAGTTTAGTAATGTTCCTTCTGTTTCTATTATGTGGAAGACTTTGAGGAGTATAGGTATTAGCTCTTCTTGGGAGTTCTGGTAGAATTGTGCACTAAAATCATCTGGCCCTGGGTTATTTTTAGTTGGGAAGCTTTGATGACAGCTCCTATTTCCTTGTAATGTATAGGTCTATTTAAATTGCTCACCTGGTCTTGATTTAATTTTGGTATATGGTATCTATCTAGAAAATTGTCCATTTCTTTTACGTTATTCAATTTTGTGGAGTACAGGTTTTTGTAGTATGACCTAATGATTTTCTGAATTTCCTCAGTATCTGTTTTTATGTCCTCCTTTTCATTTCTGATTTTGTTAATTTG
>NW_004949180.1:267608-268714 GCF_000317375.1 Microtus ochrogaster
TCCAACCAGAGACCACCTGCCAGGGAATGGTAACACCCACAGTGGTTGGGCATTTCTACATCATTAATAGAAACAGGCTGTCAGTAGACACTCTCTTCTAAGGTGAGTCTAGGCTAGATCAAACTAGCAATTAGAGCTAACCAGCAAAGATGTTCAAGTCTATGATCTGAGAGTACAGATCAGTAAAAATGGTGTCCAAGCAACTTCTCTTCCATCCTCACCCTGCTCCACTCTGCCCCACAGCCTCTTGCACCATCCTGTCTCCACACAGTCTCCATGAGCAGCTTCTGGAGATTCTCCAGGATGAACAGATCGAGAGAAGACATCCTGAAGTTTTCCTGCCAAAACTGACAGGGCCAACCCCTAACAAGGTCATGTGATAACAGATAAGAGAATTGTTGCTGTAGGAAGTCTTACAGCTGGAGGTTACCCACCCACTGGGGCATGGCCTCTTACACTATATATGCCCATGTAGAGCATGCATCCGGACTCTCTTTTGTGGTTGTCGGATTCGTTTTCTGATCTCCGTTCAAGCAGAGGAGTCTGATTTGTGAGTCTACCCCTAAATAAAGGACCATCTATTTCTCAATTCTGAGCTAGTGTGGGATTTCTTTTAAGCATCCTTCCACAAATTGTCAGAGGAGATCAGGGGTTGGCCACACCATAACCTGCATCTTCAAGCAAAAGAGATAGACTGACTATGTTTTACTTAGCTCAGTTTAAGCTCAGTCAGCTCTCCAGCAGGGCTACATGGCTTCTCTCTGACTCCACCTTCCTTTCTGCCAGCATTCAGTTCTGTCTTCCCTGCCTACCTAAATTCTGCCCTGCTATAGGTCCAAAGCAGTTTCTTTATTCATTAATGGTATTCAAGCATACAGAGGGAATTCCCAGGTCAGTCAGCCATTTTATTTTATTTACTTTATTTACTTAAGAAATTTATTTATTTCTCCCTTTTTTAAAGACTCCCTTCCAAAGGATTTTCTGGATCCACAGGCAGAGACTGTCCCTGAGCCCCTGTTCCTCATCCCTAACTTCACTGCATGTTTCCTTCACAGATGCTGCTTCTCTTTGCTACAGCTTCACTGTTAGCAAGTCAAAGTCTGGAC
>NW_004949180.1:270689-272342 GCF_000317375.1 Microtus ochrogaster
TGGAGTTCATGTCACCTGCTAGCAATAGCGTGTGCACGCTCACCCTTGACAGGACAGGAATCATGTCACAGAGCAGTGGGGAATGAGGAGGGAACACAGCAGGTGCCTGATCAGAGCAGGTTCCTGATCAAGAGGGTCCCATGATGCAGATGTGGAAACATTAGGAACACAAATGAAGAATGTGGCAGCTCTACTCGATGTATAGGGAGGGAGAAGAAGATTCTATACCACAGACAAAGATAAAGAAGATATAAATAAAGAGATGGTACAGTGGCAAGACCACTTCCTGTTTGTGTCAGACTTGGGTTCCAGTCCCAGCACCCACATGGCAACCATACAGTTCCAGGTCTGAGAGATTCAGCCCTTTCTTCTCCGCAGACACCAGGCATTCATACAGTGCACTTACAGGCATGCAAGCTTATGCTCACACACATGAACTCACAATGAATAGAGCAGCGGCCTCCAGAACCCCTGGAGCAGTGGCCCCACTGCAGGCAGGTGGACTGAGCTGCTGCTGGAGTCTGCTCCCATCTGGGCTGCTCAGATGGACAAGGTGGGGCTGAGACAGTCACATCCACACCTGTGTGTCACTCTAAGGCTGAGAAAGAATGGAGAAGAAGGCTGGATAGGGGTCCCCATGACTCCTCCAGCTCCTCCCATCATGCCCTGAGTCAGGAAGCAGAGCTAGTCATCACCACTTTATTCTCATCTCCAGGTCTGCAGCAGGGCCTGGGACTCTGGGACTTGGGAAAGAAGGAGGAAGACAGTAGGGGATCCAGGATGGAGAGCCCAGGGGTGATGGAGGAGGGAACTCAATGACCCTCAGTGAGGGTGGCTGTGGGGTGATGATGACTGGTACAGGGCACCCAGGGGAACTGACCCAGGCTCTCCTCACTCCCCTCAATAGATGTGTTTCCTTGCTGTAGGTTGAAGATTCTCCAGAGAAGTCGTGAGAGTTCATCTGGTGCCGCCACTCTCCCTTTCCATCAGCCTCCACCAGATGAAGCAGGATGCTGCAGACACAGCATTTCATGGTCTTCACTCTGTGTGGTCACTTGGGCTCTTTCTTATCCCCTTGTACTCTTGGTGCTCCCTGGTGGGATTTGCCCTTACCATGGAACTACTTTAACTAAAGATCAGGAAAGAGCATGGTTATGTACACATCCCTAGCATAGGAAACAGGATAACCAGATCTCCTTCGTGGGAAAATGTGAACTTTTTACTCTTGTGTATCTAGGTCAATGTGAGACAGACTAGAAAGGCCCCACCTCTGCTAAGGTATTTGCTTGGAAGTTAAATTCTGTTAAAAATATTGATTTGTAGTAGATATTTATTATAACTACACCTTACTAGGCAGCCATCTCTAGAACAAAAGAAAATGTCTCTTATTTTTAAATGTTTATATATAATATAGTCATAAGAGAAATGTAATATTTTGTAATATTATTACTATTATAGTTTAGTGATACATTAGGTAGCCTAGCAATGCCCACATTCACAGTGAGAACAGAGAACCCGGAAGCTGCTCAGTCTGACAGGCTGGCTTTCCTTGCAGTAACAATCTGGCAGTGAAAGGCAGAAGGTCCTGGGAGCTGGTGCTGCTGGGTCCACATCCTCCTGGTGCAGGTCTGGGTCAGAGCTGCTCTCCACTGT
>NW_004949180.1:273841-277553 GCF_000317375.1 Microtus ochrogaster
TCAATCAGATCAGATGGTGGACCTGCCTTCTCTTGTCCATAGCTTAAATGGTCAGTAAGGCCTTAACGTCACCTGGGAATTGTCCTTACTGACTTCAGAGCTCAGGACGGGTCCAAGACAGAACTGGGCTCTTAAGTCAGCCTTCTCCAAGTTAATTTTGGAAACCAGTGAAAATTGGTCCAACCTTTCACTCCTGACCCTGCTTGCGGTGAGATGTTCCACCCACAAGGCAGCACCCACCCCATGAGATTGCTTTCAAAAGACACCTGTGGGGTCCCTGCTAACACCTCCACCAGCAGAGGGTTGATCCACAGGAAGCAAGAAGGAAGCCCTGTTTAACCTGACTCAGTGGCCTGTGTTGGTTCAGACTTCGAAAGTCTGACACCAGGTAGTTTATTTTAGACATATTTAAGCATAGAAAATAGGGAAAAAATGTTCCCTAGTGACTATTAACTCCATCTCTGTGCACAGCAGAGCTTAAAACAGGACTACATGGAAACTCTTCTCAAGTGCAAATGACATCTTCCATAAGGATAGGATCTACAGATTATCTGAAGATACAAACTCAGGTTAAGGGTCTGCGGGAGAATCCTGCTGTGATTGACTGAGATAAACAAGATCAAGATAAGGATCTGGGGTAGCTGTTGTGGTCTAACCATACAGATAACACAGAGGTCACCAGGCTATTAACCCCATCTGTCCCCAGACTTCTGGGCAGAAAACAGTTATACATCTCTCTTTGAAGAGATGACCCCGTGCATTCAGTATTCCTGATTTCCCTAGTATTCATCAGTGAGCACAAGGACCTACATGCCTCCTGCACCTCCCACCTCCCTAGACAGGGTTTCTCTCTGTAGCCCTGACTGTCCTGGAACTAGATCCATAGACCAGGCTGACTTCAGATTCAAAGAGGTCTACCTAACTCTGCCTCCCCAGCGCTGGGATTAAAGGCAAGTGCCACCACCGCAGGGTCCCCTTTTTTTTTATTTTGTTTCATTATTTATTTTGGTTTTTTCCAGACAGGGTTTCTTTGTGTGTCCTTGAATATCCCAGAACTAGCTTTGTAGACCAGGCTGGCCTCAAACTCACAGAGAGTCTGACCAATTATGTCAGACCAAGGGTATGCACAAAACTAATAAACGCCTAGATTGTAAGTTTTAAACTGAGGGGATGATGGCCAAATTGTTGTGAAGTAATAATATATTCTAAGCAATTGTAGTGTGATTGTTTTGTATTTTACATGAAGCTATGTTCAAATTTTGCTCTGTTAATCTTGTTTCCCATGAAAGTTAAGCACTCAAAGAAGTACTGATTTATGAGCAGGAGAAGAGATTGTCATCCACACAATGAATGACCAATACCTCCTGAAATTTAACCAGCACCGACTGAAGTGCTTAAGTACAGAATAGTGATCTATTGGGAGGCTGGTTTTCATCCCCTAGGGTAGAATTTTCCAGAGGTATTGGAACTGTGGCAGTCAGCTAAGTATGGGCAGATTCTTTACTTCCAACCATTATCACCTGCCAGAGTAGGACTCAGCCAACCAGCCATAAATTTAATAAGAGGCCTGAGTCTCAGTAGTTTACCCTGAAGCAATACCTGGTTGCAGGAAAAACCACAAGCTGAGATTACCCAACCACCACTCAAGAACAGACCATTCAAAGGAAATGCCTAATATTCCAACTGCTGTAGATAGGATCACCTGCCAACACACACTCACCAGGACACCCCCAGACAAATATCAGCCAATCAGGGGTTCTAAACCTCAAAAACCCCTCACCCCCACCTTTACTAAAATAACCCAATTCTAACTGAACTCGGGGCTCTTGTGTTTATTCCAAAACGTTAAACATGCGGAGAGAACAAATTTACAAACTTGCTTAAAATAAAGGCTCTTTGCCTTTAACATACAGGACTCTTTCTCCTTGTTGGCTCTTGGGGGACTTCATGGATTTGGCCATAACAGGGACATTGGCTGTTGATTGTTTAAAGTAGGAACAGAGAATGGGGGGGGGGGGAATGTTCCCTTTCAGGATGTAAAGGAAGAGAGAAAAGGCAGTCTTGATCAAGTATAGTAATGTTGGTGAGAAATCACAGTAGAAGCATGGAGCCTGACTGGAGGGTGTCCGCTGTTTGCATAGTCACATTTATGCACCTATGATCGTGTAATATTCTAAATTTATTCTTTGTCTTATGAATCGTAAAAATGGAGGAGTTCAAGTGCTGGTGCACGCTTTTAATCCCAGCACTTGGAGGCAGAGGGTGCAAATCTCTGAGTTTAAGGTCAGCCTGGTCTAGAATGAGTTCCAGGAAACAGCCAGGGTTACACAGAGAAAACGTGTCTCTGAAGAAGGAGAAAGGGGCCTGGAGAGATGGCTCAGAGGTTAAGAGCACTGACTGCTCTTCCAAAGGTCCTGAGTTCAGTTCCCATAAACCATATAGTGGCTCACAACCATCTGTAATGAGATGTGGTGCCCTCTTCTGACCTGCAGGCATGGAGGCTGAATACTGTGTACATAATAAATCTTAAAAGGGGGGGGGGTAACAAGAACAAAAAACAAAAAAAAGCAACAACAACAACAAAAACATGGGAAGTTCAAAGGACCATCCGAAAGTTCTTTATCCCCTAGTTACAATTTTTTTTTTTTTTGACCTAGAAGTTGGGCCCGTTTTAATTTTTCCCCAAGAGGAGGTCAGTGATCAGAGGGGAGGTGGGAGTGTGGAGAAAAACCTAAGTGCTGGGGTAGGCTAGCCCAGGGGTCAGACAATGGAGGAGACATCTCCCCACCCCCACCCTCCTCATACACCCAGTCCCTACGTCATCAGACAACAGGAGCTGAGACAGTCCTGACAATCGGGGAGTGCAGCCCTGGAGAAGGGCGCCCTAGGGAACCTGCTAGCTCCTACTCCAAGTGGGGGCGGGGGAGGGAGGGGGCCTTGGAACTTTGAGCTTCCTCCTGATTGATCAGCATCTGAAGGGGAGGAGCCCAGAAGTAATGAAATTCATAGGCTAAGTGGAGTGGGCGTGGTATGTGGTGAGTAGAGGGCGGGTCCTGTATATATTATGCTGATTCGGGCTGCTCTCTGCCTAAACACCAGCTGAAGACACTGACTTTAAAAAACAAAAAAAAGAATTTTTATATTTTACATACCAACTCCAGTTTCCATTTCCTCCCCTTCTCCCCCCTCCAACTTCCATCCATCCCACCCCCATCTACTCTTTAGAAGGAGTAAGGCCTTCCTTGGGGAGTCAACAAAGTCTAGTATACCAAGTCGGGGAGGCAGGGCTAGGCCCTCGCCGCTGCACCAAGGCAGAGCAAGGTATCCCAGCACAGGGAATGGGCTCCAAAAAGCCGGTTCATGCAAAGGGATAAGTCATGGTCCCACTGGCCCCTCAAGCAGTTCAAGTCACACAACTGTCACCCACATTCAGAGGACCTACTAAGGTCGTATGCAGGTTCCCCAGCTGTCAGTCCAGAGTCCCTGAGCTCCTAGTAGCCCAGGTCAGCTGTCTCTGTGGATTTCCACGTTATAATCTTGAACCCCCGCTTGCTTTATGAAGTCACAGATTTTATTCTGTCTCTGTCTTTCCTGATTCTGTTGCCTAGGGTCCCAGGGTGAGTGAGATGAAGGCACCCCGGGCTGCGGGAGCCCAGGACAACAGTGCCCTCCATGCCCCAAAGGAGCAAGGCAATGAGCTGGCAAGTCAGAA
>NW_004949180.1:278313-278890 GCF_000317375.1 Microtus ochrogaster
CTGCACCTAAGGCAGTCTATGCTCTGAAGACTGCCTTCCCGGGGTTCCTCACAAGCCCTCCACCATTCGGGAACCTCTTTGCTCTTTCTTTCACACCCTCTCACCCCCCCCCCTTTTTTTAAATCAAATGATCACAATAGTTGCAGCCTTGGACAAGACAGCTATAACCACACTCGTTGGTAGTTATTTTCTTTCTTTTTTCTTTACCTTCTTTCTTTCTCTTGTTGTTTGAAGGTGGAATTTCACACCATGGCACCATAGCACACACTGTAGAATCTGCAATTATTTTAATAGGAGCAGCAGCCTGTCTTCCCACCACCTGGCTCCCGGCTAGTTTTCCCGAAATAATTTCACGGAAACTGTATTCATTTAAACACTGCCTGGCCCATCAGTTCTAGCATCTTATTGGCTAGCTCTGACATATTGATTCAACCCATTTCTAATAAACTGTATATCACCACGTAATTGTGGCTTACCGGGATGAGAGGAGAGCCATGGTGTCTGCCTGACTCTGCTTTCTTTCTCCCAGCATTCTGTTCTGTCTACTCCACCTATCTAAGCTGCTGTCCTATCAAAA
>NW_004949180.1:279225-282114 GCF_000317375.1 Microtus ochrogaster
TTGATTCATTAGTGCTAGCTTCTTATTGGTTAACTCTTACACATTAATTTAACCAATTTTTATTTATCTGTGTATTGCTACGTGGTTATGACTTACTGGCTAAAATTCTGGCATCTGTCTCTGGCTGGGCTACATGGCTTCTCCCTAACTCCTCTTTCTTTCTCCCAGCATTTGCTTTAGTTTTCCCCACCTAGCTCTTTCTGCCCTGCTCTGCTATAGGCCCAAAGCAGTTCCTTTATTAACCAATGGTATTCACAGCATACAGAGGGGAATTCCACATCACCTCCCCCTTTCTGTTTAAATAAAATGAAGGTTGCAACTTTAACATAGTAAAATTACATACAACGAAACATGTATCAAGCAAGAATTACACTTATAATATTTATATCTTTATTTTTATCATAACTAGGGAAAACTATAACTACATATTCCTCAACCCCATCAAAGACTCCAGAAGAATATAATATTACCTAAGTAAACAGGAAGTGCATTGTAAGCAACTAGCTTCCAAAACCCTAGAATTGACAGAGACTTCTCATTACCTGGACACTCATCCAAAGTTTTTCTGTACCATTGGGGGCATCCTCTTGAAGTAGATTGGTCTTGCCAGGAGCAGATGTATCTCACTGTCATGAAAAGTCCTAAGTTCTTAAAACATTTTAAATGCCATATTCTTTAGTCTTTGAAAGGTTTGAAGAATGCCTATTCATCTGAAATATATCTCTGTACATCTAGAAAATCTAACATGACTACAAGCTTGAATATTATAGATGACTATCTATTAACCTATATTTCTTAATTATACATTACATTTTTATATGTGCTGCACAAACAATACCTTAATCAAGAACAGAAATATACATATAACAAAATCAACCTTAAATTTGTATCAATAAACCAAGATCCATACCAATGCAAATCTCGATAGCATATCCCCCTTTAAAAGTAAACAAATATTTGTAAACAATATTTGGAAATTTGGACATAGTTCTCTAGACTATTTCCTGCTGACTGGGGACACTGTTATTCTGGTCTTTCATGGTGTATCCTGTGTGTTAGGTTCATCTCAGTCAGCAGTTGGGCAAAGTAATTCTTTGGAGGGTGTTCACAGTGACCTTTCAGGGGTTCTTGGAGCATCAAACCATATTAATCTGAAAGCCATCCACAGGTTCTCATCCTCTGTGGAAACAAAAAAAGAACCTCTTTTCCAAAGCAACTTATCCTTAGACTCAAATTTTGAATTCAAGAAACCTTTAAAATATCTATGCCAGTTTAGCTTAGCAGCCCATGCAATGAAATGTCTCTCTGTATTTAGCTCATTTACAGTAAAAAAAAAAAAAATTCAAAGAAAACACAATAATATACATACTCCAGTCTCTCTGTGTATTCTCCATTTTTGCATGAATTTTCTTTCTTTACTCCTTTTAATGTATGACTGTCCCTACTCTGTCTCTTTAATGACTTTGTTTTATTATTATATAACCCTCTCTACTATTTTTCTTCCCTCTCCCAAGCCTATATACATTTTCTAAACACACTGTATCTTGTTTAGAGTTTTATGTAACACTGCTACAAACAAAATGAAAGAACTTATTAGATGGCTCCATGAAGGAAAGGACAGGATTTGTGACAGGTTAGGGACATTCATTGTTTTCGTGGAGGAAAATTAAAAAAAAAAAAAAAAAGAATCACTGGTGGTTCCTTCCACCAAAGAGACCCAGTAGTGGTGTAGGAGGTTCTTCTGTATTTGTGTTGCTTTCATTAGTTAGTAAAGAAACTGCCTTGGCCTTTTGATAGGGCAGAATTCAGGAAGGTGGGGATGACAGAACAGAATTCGGGGAAGAAGAAAGCAACAGAGAGAGCCTAGATGCCATCAATCTCCAGCCTGAGATGGATGTAGGGTAGAATCTTTCCAGTGAGCCACGACCTCGTGGTAATACATAAATTACTAGAAATGGGTTAGACCAAGATGTGAGAGTTAGCCAAGAAAAAGGCTAGATATAAAAGGCCAGGCAGTAATTTAATTAATACAATTTCTGTGTGGTTATTTCGGGGGGTTAAGCTACCCAGGCGGTGGGACACGGCCTGCTCCTCCTCCTACACAGTAGCAAGGCTAAAATGTGAAGGGTAGAGCAAGGTCAGATGATGGGAAGGGGAGGTAGGCAGACAGGACTCATCAAGGCCAGAAGCTGATCTCTTCCCCATGGGCATAGAACACCTCTTACTGAATGCCAGGATGTGTTGTTGGCATGAAGCAGATGGACAATTCAATGCATCCTGGAACTTTGACATCAAAGAACGCAAAATGTTGCATTTTAACGCAATCACTGGAGCATGGACTACTACTGATCCTGCATCAGTCCTGTTGTTGGAGAGAATCAAGCGAAACTTGGAAGTAACTACCTTCTTACAAATGACCACCCAGAATCACTGCAAGACCTGGTTTCAGGAGTTCAGCTTCTACTTGGCAAAAAAGGTGAAGCGTACAGGTAACTGTGAAGAAGGGTAGGAAACTCACTGCAAATGAGGGGTGTGTGTATGTGTGTGTGTATATGTGTGTGTGTATTTGTGTGTGCATGTAGTGTGTGCATGTGTGTTGTATGTGCATGTATGTGGTGTGTGTGTGTGGTGTGTGCGTGTGTGTTATGTGTATGTGTGTGGTGTGTGTGTGTGGTGTATGTGTGTGGTGTGTGTATGTGTGTGTATATGTGTGTGTGTATTTGTGTGTGCATGTAGTGTGTGCGTGTGTGTTATGTGTATGTGTGTGGTGTGTGTGTGGTGTATGTGTGTGGTGTGTATGTGTGTGAGGTGTCTGTGGTGTGTGGTGTGTGTGTGTGTATGTGGTGTGTGCGTGTGTGTGGTGTGTGATGTGGAAGTGTCATATATCAA
>NW_004949180.1:283471-298806 GCF_000317375.1 Microtus ochrogaster
TCAGGAGGATCCTTGGCAATGGCAGGTACTGAGGGCAGAGATGGGAATAGAGCAAGGGACGGATGGATGAGGAGTGTGGAAGCAATTCCTGAAGTCCTGCTCTTGTCCCTCAACTGCAGCATCTTATTGAGAAAGGAGGCAGGAGATCTGGAGTTCATGCCACCTGCTAGCAATAGCTTGTGCATCCTCACCCTTGACAGGACAGGAATCATGTCACAGAGCAGTGGGGAATGAGAAACACAGCACATGTCTAGTCAAGCAGGTCCCATTCACAGGAACACAAAAGAACATATAGTTCCTCTTACTGTGTAGAGGCAAGAGGATTCCACCCAACAGACAAAGATAAAAATATGAATAAGAGATGGCTCAGTGGCAAGACCACTTGCTGTCCTTGCTTCAGACCTGAGTTCCCTTTCTAGAACCCATATGGCAGCTCACAACCAAACAGCTTCTGGTCCAAGGGATCCAGCCCCTTCTCCACAAACACCAGGCATTCACACAGTGCACTTACAGACATGCAGGCACACACTCATGCACATGAAATAGAAACAAATCAAGGAACAGCAGCCTCCAGAACCCTGTCCCCACTTGAGGCCGGTGGACTGAGCTGCTCCTGGAGTCCATTGCTCTCATCTGACTGTGCAGATGGACAGGTAGGGCAGGGACAGGCACACCCTCAGGTGTGATGCCAATCTTAGCTATTGGGAGTTTTGGAATGAAAGAGAAATGATGTCTGCAACCCCACTCATAGCTTGGATCACCAGGACTCATGAGCTTTTCTGGATAGAGGTCCCCCCTGCTCCTCCAGCCCCTCCCATCAGCCCCTGAGTCAGGAAGCAGAGCTAGTCATCACCACTTTATTCTCATCTCCAGGTCTGAAGCATGGTCTGGGACTCTGGGACTTGGGAAAAAGGGAGGAAGACAGTAGGGGATCCAGGATGGAGAGCTCAGGGGTGATGGAGGAGGGAACTGAATGACCCTCAGTGAGGGTGGCTGTGGGGTGGTGATGACTGGTACAGGACACCCAGGGGAACTGACCCAGGCTTTCCTCAGACCCTTCAATAGATGTGTTTCCTTGCTGTAGGTTGAAGATGCTCCAGAGAAGTTGTGAGAGTTCATCTGGTGCTACCATTCTCCCTTTCCATCAGCCTCCACCAGATGAAGCAGGATGCTGCAGACACAGCATTTCATGGTCTTCACTCTGTGCGGTCACTTGGGCTCTTTCTTATCCCTTTGTACTCTTGGTGCTCCCTGGTGGGATTTGCCCTTAACATGGAACTACTTTAACTAAAGATCAGGAAAGAGCATGGTTATGTACACATCCCTAGCATAGGAAACAGGATAACCAGATCTCCTTAGTGGGAAAATGTGAAGTTATTTCTCCTGCAAATAACTTACCAGTATCTAAGTCAGTTTGAGACAGACTAGAAAGACTCCACCCTCCCTAAGGTATTTGGCTAGGAGTTAAATTCTGTTTAGTATATCAATTTTGTAATTGATATTTATTATAACCACACCTATACAAGGCAGTCTTCTCTAGCTCAAAACAAAGAATGTATCTGATACCTTTATATGACTATATATGATAGGGTATTTCATAACAGAAAAGTTAATATTTTATAATATTATTATAGTTTAGTCTCTGTGACATGCACCAGGTACAGCAATGGCCACATGCACACTGGGGACAGAGAACCCAGAAGCTGTTCAGTCCGACAGGCTGGCTGTCCCTGCAGTGACAATCTGGCAGTGAAAGGCAGAAGGTCCTGGGAGCTGGTGCTGCTGGGTCCACATCCTCCTGGTGCAGGTCTGGGTCAGCGCTGCTCTCCACTGTGTCAGAGAAGCTGCTTCTGCACATCCAGACCTGGGATGGAAGGAGAGTGAACTCACACTGGTTTCCTCTGACTGCACAGGGACACTTTGCACACATGCACTAGCACTCACACACACACATGACACATACACACAGTGACAACATAAGAACCCTAAAGTATGGGGAGTTCACCTTTGAAAACAACTTTATTTTTTAGGCAGGGCCTGTCTAACTACAAGACACAACCTGGAATGGAACTCACTCTGTAGACCAGGCTGATCTTAGAACCCAGAGATCCACCTGCCCCTCCCTACATCTTCAGCATTGGGCTTAAAGGTGTGTGCACCATGCTTGAATAATACTGGATTTTGAGCTCTAATGGTGTGCCTTAAAGTATTATTAATGTAAGATATACTATTTCAAAAAAAGATATACTATTTCTATAGTTATGCCTAATAAACAGCCCTCAACTGCTCAGAGATCTGGGGAATGTGATATTTAAATATTTAATTATTTAAAAAAACTTTTCAAAACAAAAAGAGACGGGTTGGCTTCTACCAGAAAAACTCTCTTCCTCCAAAGAAGACAAAAGACAAATGGACACACAACAATGTCCATCTGCACTGGGCAAAACTGCCTTTCATCTAAGCTGAAGATCTCCTGACGTGGATAGAATCTCTGGAATCGACAGCCTAGATGCTCAGGTCAAGGTAGGTCTGTCTTCCTACAGATTTCTTAGCCCACAGGATTTTCTGGAGCCTGGCAGGTCCTGTGCTAAACAGCAAAAGGCAAATGTGACCTTCAGCGACCATAGAGGACCCTACAGAGTAGCTCTGGGTGCCAACCAAGTAAGTTTTCTGTCATTTTTTAATCAGTAACTCAAGTAAAATTTTATCCTTCTCAAAAATCTCTGATACAGTTTGATAGCTGAGAGGTGTTGTCAGTTTAAAAAAAAACAACGTCACCAAAGAAATTTCAGATCAAATTTCTCTCTCATAATGCTTTTCATAATATTAAAAATACTTTTCATTGGGGGCTGGAGAGATGGCTCAGAGGTTAGGAGCACCGACTGCTCTTCCAGAGGTCCTGAGTTCAGTTCCCAGCAACCACATGGTGGCTCACAACCATCTGTAATGAGATCTGGTGCCCTCTTCTGGCGTGCGGGCATACATGGAGGCTGAACACTGTGTACATAATAAATAAATCTTTAAAAAAAATACTTTTCAATGTACAAAAATATGTCACAGTCATTATACAATGTATGTGTCTAAAACTTTTGTTTCCACAAACTCAGGGAGCCAAATTAAAGGATCCACCTTAAACAGGTCAGATACATCCCCCTCAATTCCCTGGTCCTAAAATTTTCTTTTTGCTTAATTTAACTTTGTTCTTTATTCTGCCAATACCTTAAACAGGTATAAGAGACACTAGGCATTTCTATGCCACAAACACCGGACAGGAGCAAAGAGACCAGCTATGCCAGGATGTGGCCAGCACCCAGCCTTCTCAGGTTCCCCACCAAAACAATGCCCACAAATAAGCTGGAAGCAGACTTGAGAATCCACCGCCCCAATTCCTTCAACCTGTAGTGCTAATCTCCCACTTTTTATTATAAAAAAAGAGCTGGGAATGTAATATTCTGGCTCTTTAAGAGACAAGCCACGCCCACTACCTTCCTCCTTGCAGCCTCTGCCCCATTCTCCTCTCTTCCTGTCCCCTCTCTCAAAGAGACATATTCTGCCTCTCTCCCCACCTCTCTGCCCCCTTCTCTGTCTCTCTTTCCCCCTCCCTCTTTCTCTCTCATTCCCCTTCTATCCTTTTTCCTTCCCCTCCATAACTCAACTAATAAATATCCAATTCTATTCTGTACAATGTGCCTGTTTATGTTCCTCCTACCCGCCGCCTGCTCACACCACTCACCAGGCTCACAGGAGACCAGCCCACTGCCACATGGCTGGGGACCAGCTACCTTGGTTTGTGGACCTGCCACCACTGGGACCCTGAAGCAAGCTGCTGGGGACCTGCTGCAAATCCATAACATTGGTGCCGTGTGACTCAGATAGGCCCTCCCGCCCCTCTCCAGAGATTGGGATCTTGAACCAGGAAAGCTAGGGAAAGATACCCTCATCCACCTTGCCCCAGCAACCTGTGGCGGGTGAGGGAGCTGACTCTCCCCTTACCTGCTGAAGCACTCGGGAAAGTGGGACCTGCAACCACAACCTGCCTGGGCAGCACTCTAAAGCTGATCCAGTTGGCTGAGTTGTTTATGGGTGAGCCCTTCCCTAAGTTTTCAGCAAGGGACAGCTCTCTCCATTGCTTATCTCATCTGTCATGAGGTCATAAGAGCAGAAGAGCTGTCCCTGCCCCTCATCAGCTGCAGCACTCTGGAAAGTATCCCCTACAGCTCACTGGGACAACACAGTGGCCCTCAAGGTGTACGTGTGGGAGAACCGACCACACACACACACACACACACACACACATGATAGCTGGAACTGACCCTGCCCCTCATTCTTAGCTACAAGAAGTGAACTAGCCAGGACAATGCTGGAGAGCTCACCCTGGTTGCAAAAATGGGAGAGCGGGCAGGCTGACCAACCCTGCAACTACCCAGGCTCAGAACCAGTGTTAAGCTGGCCCACCCCAACATCCACCCAGTCTGTGATCTGCTGGAGCACAGGTGCAGGGAGGGGATGGTCCCGTGTACCCAGGGCTACAGGATATCAACCACACAGGGCATCAACAGAATGTCCAGGAAGAGTCCCGTAAGGGCCCAATGTCCATAGTGTAGCAGAGACCAGGGGCCTCAAACCAGACCAATAATTCTATGTAATGGACACCTGCACATAAAAATGTAGGATAGACAAGTGGTGGTGGCACACTCCTCTAATCCCAACACACAGGGCAGAGGCAGGTGGATCTCTGTGAGTTCGAGGCCATTCCAGGACAGGCTCCAAAGCCACAGAGAAAGTATGCTGAGTCAGAGAGATGCCATGTAGCCACTGGCAGGAGCCTCCACCAGAGCCAGCTAGAACCTTGCTGGTAGACCATGAGCCTCATGGTAAAATATAAGATAATAGAAATGGGTTAATTTAAGATATAAGAGCTAGCTAGCAATAACCTTAAGTGATTAGCCAAGCAGTGATTTAAATAATATAGTTTCTGTGTGATTATTTCAAGTCAGGGTGGTCAGGAAATGAAGTAGCGGCCTCCAACAACAAAATGGTACCCAACCTAGTTCATGCTAGTTACAGGGACAGCTCTGGCTCTTTTATGGAGGTTGATGCCCACCATCCACTTTGGGTCTGGATGCTTATGTCCCCACTTGGGGTCAGGTGGAAAGTAGCTGAGACCATCCACTCCCCTGGCTCAGCACTCGCAACCTGGGGAGGCAGTAGGATCCAGGACTGTGAGGAGTTCACAAGAGAGCATGGCAGATTCCCACCACCATACACAGAGATATTTCCAGGCCACACAGTGAACAAAGTGGCAGATTTAGCTTTTATTCCGATAAAAAGGGTTTCCCTGCTGGTGGGTGCTTCTCAGAGTTGAGGTGGTGAGGACAGCTCCCACCTGGAAGTCTCAGAGGCAGTGAACAGCAGATTTAACTTTTACTAAGGTAAAGGGGTTTATATGCTGCAAGGTGGGTGCTTCTCAGAGTTGAGGTGGTGAGGACAGCTCCCACCTGGAAGTCTCAGAGGCAGTGAACATGCCTCCGCCAAGTTGGATTGGACAGAGCCAAAAGGCAAAGCAGCCTTAGTCCTAGCCACACCATTTAGCATTTTAAGAAGCAGTCCTGGTCAGAAAAGGATTATAGATACACAATAAAGACAAATTCAGATGAAAAAGACTCTAAATGGGTCACAGTGTGTTTTTGGAAAGAAGTGTATGTAGGCTTGGGAGAAAGAAGAAAAAGAGTATAGAGAATTATAAAACGAAGTCTTTAAGGAGACAGAGTACAGACAGTCATAGATAAAAGGAGTAAAGAAAAATAAGTCATGTAAATATGGAAAATACAAAGAGAGTCTAGATTATATATATATATTATTGTGTCTTCTTTGAAATTTTTGGCTGTGAATGAGCTAAGTACAGATAGATACTTTATTGTATGGGCTGCTAAGCTAAACCAACATATATATTTTAAAGGTATCTTGACTTCAACATTTGGGTCTAAGGGTATAGTAAAAGGAGTGGCGGGCTGTGGCCTGGTGCACAGCTAGCGTAGCCACAGAATAATTACATGGAAACTGTATTTATTTAAACACTGCCTAGCCCATTATATCTAGCCTCTTCTTGGCTAACTCTCATATCTTGCTTTAACCTATATTTAGTAATCTGTGTAGCACCACGAGGTGGTGGCTTACTGGGAAAGATCCTAACCTGCATCCATCTCAGGTTGGAGAATCATGGTGTCTGCCTGACTCTGCTTTCTTTCTCCCAGCATTCTGTTCAGTCTACTCCACCTACCTATGTTCTGACCTATCAGGCCAAGCAGTTTCCTTTATTAATTAACCAATGAAAGCAACAGATGGATAGAAGACACTCCTACATCATAAGGATTTGTTACTTTGGAAAAGACATTCTTCTTTGTTTCCCCAAAGGATGAGAACCCATGGATACCATCCAGACTAATGTGATTTGATGGACCAAGACCTGCCAAAAGATCACCGTGAACACCCTCGAAAAGTACTTCACCCAACAGAAAGCAGGAAGCAGTTTAGAGAGAACTACATCCAAATTACCAAATATTGTTTATAAATGTTTGTTTATATTTAAAGGGGGTATGCTATAGAAATTTGCACTGGTATGGATCTTGGTTTATTGATACAAATTTAAGGTCAATTTTGATATATGTATTTTTCTGCTCTTAAGGTATTGTGTTTGTGCACATTTCTAGTCCCTAAAATAAAATTTTTTATAAAGACATAAAGTAGGGAGGTGAGGAGGATGGATCTTGAAGGGGAAAGTGCAGGCCATAAATATGACCAAAATACATATGTGCAGGCATAAATCTCAAAGAATAAAAGCATTGTAAAAACTGTAGTATTTGCCAGTAGTGGTGGTGGTTAGCATTCAGGTGGTAGTACTGGCCTATCCTTGGGGTCCTGACAGGATACGTCCTCAGCTCTAGCCACTAAGAGCACCTCCTGTGCACATTCACAATGTTCCCTTTTAAAGGGCTCTGCCCACCTCCCATCCCTCTCTCTCTTTCTCTCTCTTTCTATCTGTTCCTCTCTCTCTCCCTCCCTCTCTCTCTCTCTCTCTCTCTCTCTCTCTCTCTCTCTCTCTCTCTCTCTCTCTCTCTCTCTCTCTCTCTCTCTCTCTGCCTCTCTCTTCTCTTCTGCTGTTCATGTCCCCAGAAGCCAGGCTTCCCCTCCCTTCCCTTTTTTATGCTCCCTTTCCCCTAATAAAAACTCTTCAATGTGAACTCTGTCTCATGGCGTCTTTCTTTCACGCTGCTTTTTTTTTTTAAATTATAACAGTGGCGGTCGTGGTGGCAGCTGCAGTGCAAGACTTTAATCCCAGCACTTTGGAGACAGAGGTGGGAGGGTCTCTGAGTTTGAGGCCAACCTGGTCTACAGAGCTAGCTTTTTGGACAACCAAGGTTGCACAAAGAAACCCTGTCATAAAAAACAATAACAACAACAAAAACTCTGTGTTGTTTAATTTTGATGTTGATTTATCTATTTTCTTTCTGCTTGCTAATTTCTGGTTTGGTCCCTTTTCACTGTAAAGGATAATTTTATTGTTTTAAGTGTATTTAAACATGCATACTTTAATAAGGTCTATCCTGCGAAATATTCTATGTACACTTAGAAAATAATGTGTGCTGTATTGTTCTGTGAATATTTTGGGGTCCAGATGGTCACAGTGATGAGGGGTTGAAATCTCTAATTATGATGTCACTGTGCATTTCTCACTTCATTTATAAACATTTTGCTCAATTGGGGGCTCTATGTTAAACGAACAGCTATTTGTTGTGGGGTATCACCAGAGAAAACTGCTCAGACATGGGTTTAAGCCAATAGAAAGTCTTTATTAACTGGTCAGCAACTATACTGGGTGTTTGGGACCCCATGTAGCACTGACCTTTTATTGGGGTAAAATGGTTTTTGGTTTGGTTTGGGTTTTTTTGTTTGTTTTTGGGGGGGGGTATTTTGTTGTTGTTGTTGTTTTGTTTTGTTTTGTTTGTTTGGTTGGTTGGTTGGATTTGTTTTGTTTTATTTTGTTGTTTTCTGAGACAGTATTTCTCTGTGTAGCTTTGGAGCCTGACCTGGAACTCTCTCTACAGACCATGATGGCCTCAAACTCTCAGAGATCCGCCTGCCTCTGCCTTTGAGTGCTGGGATTAAAGGTGTGCACCACAACCAGGCTCAAGGTGAAGTTTTGGGCACAAAAGCTGTATCCTGGGTTGACACACTTCACTTAACAAGAACAGTTGGCCAGAGGCAGAACTACAGAAGCCAAAAAGCAAGGTTAGTATTTTCAGAGACTTTCCTTTAACTATGGATTTGGATGGATTAAGTCTCTATTTTAGCTTTGGCAAGCAGTGCTGTCTATGTGCTGAGTTTTACAACCTGGATGGCACTTCCATTCTGAAGTCAGTTTTGCTAAGATATGGGGTCCTCCTGAAGTCTAGGGCCTTTTGATATATTCTTGTTCAGATGACCTTTTTGCCATTATCAAATTATCTTTATCTCTTGAGACCTCAAATTAACAACATAACATAAATGATATGACTAAAACATAAGGGAAGACCTTGTATAGACATTTATCTTAAGATAACATGCAAATAGTCAATAAGCATATGAAAACATATTGAGATCCCTGACTTGGCCACATTACCTGTTGTACTGGCCTCCAGTCCAGGAATGCAGTTCCTTTGCTACCATGCCAATGTTCACTGTGAACACTGATATGCCTCGCAACTCGGTGCTGCTGCAAGCTGGCATCATACATCTCAGTGCTCGTGATCAGGACCAGCTCAGGACTTTTAGTGGTTCAAGCAACCCTGGTGCCTTCTGCAGCCTGCATAGCACCAACAAGATTGGCTGCCAGCTCACACAACTACAATTGCAAGTTGTTGTGTGACCTGCTAGCTGATCATCAGCAAAGCAACCTAGATGGAATCTACATCAACTATTATGACATGAACACTGCCAATACTGCTAGTGTGAGCTGGAATGTTTCCACCTTCGCTTGGATGCTGGTCTGACTTACCTCCACCACCATTCTTGGAGTGCAGCCTCACTTGGTATTCTCAATTCATCCACCCATAGTGATATTTGTCTACCTATAGCAATGCCCACCTTCTGATCAGGAGAAATAAATGGGTGAGAGAGGGAGAGAGGAAAGAAAATATTCAACAATATTTAGCACTAAAAAAATGTAACTCAAGACCACAGTGAGATGGGCACTTAATATGTATTATGGTGGCTACTAAAAATAAGTGTGCATAAGGATTTGGAAAAATGATAGCTCTCATGACTGTTGGTGTGGTTTTATTCTTGTTAATGTTTGAAACAAAGTCTCACTATGTAGCCATGGGTCTGCAGTGCCAGCCCTGGAGATGTGGAGACAGGAGGATCCCTGGAGCAGCTGCCTAGCCAACAATGCAGTGAGACCCAGGTTCAGTGAGAGACTTTCAAAAACAGAGAGCAATTGAGTAGTAAACCTAACATTTCTGACACCCCGAACAGCTGTACATACACACCTGCAGGCAGAACGCTCACACATACCTGGACTCACACACAAATATGCAATTACCAATTAGTTAATTAATTAAAATAAAGACATTAGAAGGGAGGAAGGTGGAGTTAACAAGGTATTCAAGTTGCGTATTGAACTACAACACAGCGAAGGCTATTTCCTCCTGGTAAGACACAGTTGGTTTGGGCAGGTTAAATGTCTCAGGGTAAAGGCACCTGCCACCAAGACTAATAAGCAGAGTTCAGGTCCCAGAATCTACATGAGATCCAACTGCAATGTACACACACACACACACACACACACACACTGAGGCATTAATGCATCCATACACATATACATACACACAAATAAGAATGCAATAACATTTTTAAGGGAAAGTTAAATTGCTATATTGTTTGTTTCATTTTTCTAGATGGTGCTTCTCTATGTAGCCTTGGCTGTCCTGAAACTTGTACTGTAGGCCAGGATGGCCTCAAACTCAGAGATCTGTCTGTTTCTGTCTCCAGAGTGTTGGGATTAAAGATGTGAACCATCACACCAGTAAATTGTTTGTTGTAGGAGAAGCCCAGCCCAATGGGAGGCGTGTTCGCCTTGGGCTAATGTTTACATATAAATCTGGCAGGCGTGAGCCCCACCAGTCCTTTTTGTATTTTCTATCCATTGCTGGATCCCTGGTGTTGTAAGCTATCCCTTCATTAAAATTTGCTGTTTCATATTAAGCTAGCCTGGTTATTACGCCGATTACACTTGGCGCCCATTGTGGGGCACGAACCCACAACCCTGAGATTAAGAGTATCAAGCTCTACCAATTGAGCTAGCCTGGTTATTATGCCGATTACAGTTTGTTTTTGTTTTTTGAGACAGGGTTTTCCCTGTACAGCCCTGGCTGTCCTAGAACTAGTTTTGTAGACCAGGCTGGCCTCAGACTCAGCCTCCCAAGTACAAATTGCCCATTTTTATGCAAGTGAAGTGAGCAGCTTTCTCACAGTCAATTTTTTTTGTTTTGTTTTGTTTTTGTTTTTGTTTCAGATACAGTCTGGTGGTAAAAACCCAAAACTGTCATGAAGACTGCCAAGATTCTAATTTCTTATTATGGTCTTACGAAATATTCTATAAGGATATTATCATAAAAAGATTTGGGTCTGTTGGGTTTGGAGATAGCATGTTCTTAGCTGGCCCCATAGAAGAAAGTTAGCTGAAGCTGTGATGGGGACTGCCTGTCATCTGACTACCCAGTGAGGGCTTCCAGAAACCAACAGGTAAAGAATTCCTAACTGTCCCTGGGAACTTCAGCACAGCATGGTCAGGCACAGCAGCTTACCACAGCACTGCCTTGGTGGGGGCAATGAAGGAGGGGAGAACAGGCTGAGGGAGGGAATCTGAAGAGGCCAACATGTTTCAGAGCGGGAGTTAAAGGCATGCTGTTGGCTGTTGGACTGCCGGAGGCATGTGGCCACTGCAACTTGCCAGCCATGACTGTGGAGGGAGTTTGGCCTGTGGTGCTGGTGAGCAGTGGACTTGGGCCAGCTACCAGATGACAAGGGCTGTAAAGCCAGGGCTGTGCTGGCTGAGAGCGTATGCAAATCAGAATTTTGTTTTTGTCCCCCCCAGCAGCACCAGGGTGCAGGCATAAATGGGGTGAGGAGCCACAGGGGGGGAGGGGTTGGGCACAGAAGAGGGCTGGGCCGTTAGTGTTCCTGCAACCGTGGAGGTTTATACAGGACATGAAGAAACATTAAGGCTTACAAGAGAGTGTAGAAAGTTCAGAGAGGGTAAGAGGCACACAGAGGGCTTGGAGTGAAAGGAGACAAGCAGAGGCACATTCAGGCGCCAGGACCAATTTTGAGTGTAAAGAGCAATATTCACATTGGGTGTGAGTTGTCTAGGTGGAAGGAACAGTTTCCATCACTAGTGGAGGCCAGCGAGCCAGGGTTGATTACCGAGGTATCCCCTGGTTTTCGAATGGCTGTAAAGGGGGGAGGGGTCGTCACCCAATCACTCCCACAGAGAAGAGGAGCACAAGAGAAATCCAGGGACCTGTAGAAACAGGATTTTCAGCAGGCCAAAACAAAACAAAGCAACCCAACCAAACAACAGCAAAAATCCAGAACCCAGATTCCAGCAGTATAGTCACCAAAAATGGAAGAAAAGCTTGCCAACCAGACTGAACTGAATGGGTTGTGCTCATCAGGAGTGTTGGGATATGGGAATTAGCCTCTGTTGGGTTGGGGAGAGCAGGCACCAAAAGGTCCTGAAAGTGAGAGAACCCGGTTGGTGGGATGGGACTGCAGGCCTATTGAGTCTTTATCCAAGTTACAACACCAATGTAAGGGAGCTCAGCCCCCAGAATCGGCACAGGACACACCAAGTTCTCAGCACAAAGGAGATTCATTACCGGAGGGGCAAAGGGGGGGGGGTGCTAAGGCAGCAGCAATTAAGAAGAGCAAGAGCAAAAGGAGATGTTTTTAAGGGGAAAAAGGGAGAGTCTGTGCTGGGGTGAGTTGGTAAATCCTGATTGGGCACGTTAGCCAAATAATGAATTTTGATTGTTGGGCCTTGGTGTTTTGTCTCTTGAATAAGTCTGTGACCAAATAAGGGAATAGGCCTTGGGGGCTTGCTTTAGGAATGGTTTAGCAAGGGGGCGTGTAGGTCCCGAGAATCGCTGAAGACACCAGACTCAGATAGTATGCAAGAACAAAGAGCGCTTATTCTGCAGAAACAACCAGCGTATGGGGTCAACAATTAGACAAAACAGTGACCACAAGAGGAGCTCACAGACTCCTTTTAAGCACAGCTAGGGGAATTCCAGGAACAGGTAAGGTCATCTTAAATACAATTGGTTAAGCGAGCAGCAGTTATTTTAGTACAGTTTTGATTACCTGAGGCTTTCATTTCTTCATCTTTGGACATGCTTGGGCAGGTCTAGGCAGTTTCAGGGGGATTACAGAAACTGTCCCTTTTGGTCATCGCATTGAGATACCACAGGAGCTGGCTCAGTCCTTGCAGGTGCTCTCTCCTTTGTCCCTGCTCTCAGGGTGTTGTTGACAAATGGCCCTTTGTTTGAGATAAACCTCCTTTGTTATTGGGAAACTGAGACCTGGACAGGGAGGGAGTTTGGACCTCTCAGGGAGAAGGGTAAAGGAAAAAACCTTTCAATGCCCTGTCTGCCACGCTCAGGGCTGCTAGACCTCCTCAGGGACTGCCTATGGACCTGCCGACTGACTACCCTATGTGCACATCCAGGAACCAGGAACCAACAAGTGAAGAATTCCCAGCTGTCCCCAGGCTTCAGCACTGGACCTTCACCACTGTCTGATGTGGTTCAATCTAACTGCTGTGAGAAGCCCATTTGTCCATCCGTCTGGCCAGTCATATGCCTCATCCAAGTGCCAAATTTTTGAGGGTCAAAGGTTGGAGTCTGGCATTGTAGGACTCTAAACTCTGGCCAGGCGTTGGTGGTGCACACCTTTAATCCCATCTCTGAGTTCAAGGCCAGCCTGATCTACAAGAGCTAGTTTCAGGACATGCTCCAAAGCTACAGAGAAACCCTGTCTTGAAAATCAAAAGAAAAAGAATCTAATCTCTGTACTCACCTCCACTACACTAATTAAAGGGAAAAGAAACAAGGAATGAATCTTTTTGTACCCTGTGAAGATGTGTCACTCTGACTGGTTTAATGAATAGCTAAACAGCCAATAGCTAGATAGGGTTTCCGGGCATAGAGGATACTGGGAAGAAGAAGGCAGAGACACAAGGACACATTTAGTAATCAGGATAGACAGTACAGTGATAAGGAAATAAAGCCATGATGTGGGAAGGTCATTTGTCAATCTGTTGATTTCATTGGTTAATAAAGAAACTACTGCCTTAGCCCATTTGATAGGCCAGCCCTTAGGTGAGTGGAGTAGACAGAACAGAATGCTGGGAAGAAGGGAAGTGAGCTCAGACGCCATACCTCTCCTCTCTGGTCAGATGCAATGGAGCAAGCCACCAGGTCAGACATGCTGAATCTTTCCAGGTAAGACACCACCTCGTGGTGCCACACAGATTACTAAATATGAGTTAAGCAAGATATGAGAGTTAGCCAAAAAAAGGATAGATATAATGGGCCAGGCAGTGTTTATAGGAATACAGTTTGGTGTTGTTATTTCGGGGCATAAGCTAGCCAAGCGGCTGAGAACCGGGTGGCAGGAACGCAGTCTACAGCTCCTTCTACAAAGCCATGAGGCAAAAAGTAGATTGATAGAAATGGGTTCCTTTAAATTATAAAAGCTAGTGGGACAAGCCTAAGCCACAGGTTGAATTTTCATAATTAATAAGTCTTTGCATCATTATTTTCTTGGGGAAGAAAGGATTTATTTGATTTAAACTTCCTCATCATTGTCCATCACTGAAGAAGTCAGGACAGGAACTCAGACAGTGCGGGAACCTGGAGAGAGGAGCTGATACAGTGACCATAGAGGATGCTACTTCCTGTCTTATTCTCCATGTTTTACTTGATCTGCTTGCTTTCTTATAGAACCTGGGACCACCAGCCCAGGGATGGCACCACCCAAAATGGGCTGGGCCCTTCCCAACTAATCTTTAAGAAAATGCCCTGCAAGCCGGGCAGTGGTGGCGCACGCCTTTAATCCCAGCACTCGGGAGGCAGAGGCAGGCGGATCTCTGTGAGTTTGAGACCAGCCTGGTCTACAGAGCTAGTTCCAGGACAGGCTCCAAAACCACAGGGAAACCCTGTCTCTAAAAACAAAAACAAAAACAAAAAAAAATGCCCTACAGCTGGGTCTTATGGAAGCATTTTCTCAGTTGAGGGTCCCTCCTTTCAGATGACTCTAGCTTGTGTCAAATTGACATAAAACTAGCCAGGACACCCACCTTGTCCTTTATCCACTTTCTTCTTACCTACCTTGCTCCTCACCCACCCCACCCCTAGCCTACCCTAAGCCTAACCCACCTTGCCTCTTAGCCATCTTGCCTTTCAACCAACATGAGATGTAGCTGGAGTCCCAGCAGAGGTTTGCAGCTGGTTGGATTCAGGGGTGTTAGCACCTGGCTTTGATCTGTTTTTGTGTCATCTGCCTTCTGTTTGAAGTATGTAAATTTTATCTGAGTGCTTCCTAAAAGGTTCGAAGCCTGTGCAAAACTTGGTTGTGGGAGGACTCAGAAAACAGAGGTCCTGTGACTGGGAATTGCTTTGGCATTTGTCTGCTTGGGGAGCTTCAGATAAGAGGTTTGGGTATGGGAAAATTGACTCGATAAGGTATAAATTGTATAACAATAAAACAGCCGTTTGCAAAGCTATAGTCGGTCAGTTCTCCTGGGGCTAACTCCCCTAGGCCTGCAAAGGCCAAAAATCATCCTAGAGTGACCCTGTTTCTTCCATGGACCCTTATGAACTGAACACCCACCACAAGGTTGCTGGTAAAATCCAGTCCCTTAGGGCCCATTGCTTCAGTCCTGATAACACAAGTATCTCTCCTTAAAATATATTTTTCTCCTGCCAACATGGTTACAACCTTGATGGTCCTGTGTTTGTCTCACTCTGACACAGAATATGCACCCAGGGACCAATAAGCAACTGTGAGCCAACCAACACGGATGCTGGGAATTCAACTTAGGTCCTCTGCAAAAGTAATATTCCTTTAACTGCTGAGCTATCTCTCCAGCCACAAAATAGAGAGGTTAAAAACACACTCAAGAACCCAGTTTTTTCCCAATGTGGTGACGCTGGATAGATCAACCACACAGCGGAGCTGGCCGGGGAGTACCTAACCAACATAAAACAGAGTTTTCTGGGTTTTGTTTATTTGTT